>NC_091745.1:33001223-33003723 GCF_043380555.1 Nothobranchius furzeri
TAATGTTCAGATTTCAGTTTTCTGCTGTTTAGGATTGATTTGTCCGGTCTTCACTTTTTGTGCTTTATTTACATTTTGGTGCTTTTTGTTTCTAAATCTTTCAAAACATTCAGCCCATTTTAACAGTTTTGCTTAGTTTCAGCTTCAGCAAATAGTTTCTGAATTCAGCATTTGATGCTAATTTCACAGTTCAGCTAAATGTAAAAATTAAACTGTTGAACTAGTCCTACTACAATAACAGGTGTTTAGACATTTTACCTGTCCAATTCTTTTAGACAGTGTTCACAGATTTGAGTTTTCTGCTATTTAGAATTAGTTTTTTTGATTCTTCACTTACTTTTTGTGCTTTTTTTTTGCTTCTTTGTGCATTTTGCTTTCACATCTTTCACTACGTTCAGCTCATTTAACAGTTTAGCTTAGTTTCAGCTTACTTCAGCTATTCAACAACTTCAGCAATCCGTTTCTGAATTCGGCTTATGCTACTCATTTCACAGTTCAACAAAAAATTAAACTGTTAAACTAGTCCTACAACAAGTGTTTACACCTTTTTGCTTCCAGATTTTTAAATAATGTTCAGATTTCAGTTTTCTGCTGTTTAGGATTGATTTGTCCAGTCTTCAATTTTTGTGCTTTATTTACATTTTGGTGCTTTTTGCTTCTAAATCTTTCGAAACATTCAGCTCATTTTAACAGTTTTGCTTAGTTTCAGCTTCAGCAATTAGTTTCTGAATTCAGCATATGATGCTAATTTCACAGTTCAGCTAAATGTAAAAATTAAACTGTTGAACTAGTCCTACTAAAATAACAGGTGTTTAGACATTTTACCTGTCCAATTCTTTTAGACAGTGTTCACAGATTTGAGTTTTCTGCTATTTAGAATTAGTTTTTTTGATTCTTCACTTACTTTTTGTGCTTTTTTTTTGCTTCTTTGTGCTTTTTGCTTTCACATCTTTCACTACGTTCAGCTCATTTAACAGTTTAGCTTAGTTTCAGCTTACTTCAGCTATTCAACAACTTCAGCAATCCGTTTCTGAATTCGGCTTATGCTACTCATTTCACAGTTCAACTAAAAATTAAACTGTTAAACTAGTCCTACTCAAACAACAAGTGTTTTCACCTTTTTGCTGTCCAGATTTTTAAATAATGTTCAGATTTCAGTTTTCTGCTGTTTAGGATTGATTTGTCCGGTCTTCACTTTTTGTGCTTTATTTACATTTTGGTGCTTTTTGCTTCTAAATCTTTCAAAAACATTCAGCTCATTTTAACAGTTTTGCTTAGTTTCAGCTTCAGCAAATAGTTTCTGAATTCAGCATTTGATGCTAATTTCACAGTTCAGCTAAATGTAAAAATTAAACTGTTGAACTAGTCCTACTAAAATAACAGGTGTTTAGACATTTTACCTGTCCAATTTTTTTAGACAGTGTTCACAGATTTGAGTTTTCTGCTATTTAGGATTAGTTTTCTTGATTCTTCACTTACTTTTTGTGCTTTTTTGCTTCTTTGTGCTTTTTGCTTTCACATATTTCACTACATTCAGCTCATTTAACAGTTTAGCTTAGTTTCAGCTTACTTCAGCTATTCAACAACTTCAGCAATCCGTTTCTGAATTCGGCTTATGCTACTCATTTCACAGTTCAACTAAAAATTAAACTGTTAAACTAGTCCTACTCAAACAACAAGTGTTTAGACCTTTTTGCTGTCCAGATTTTCAAATACTGTTCAGATTTCAGTTTTCTGCTGTTTAGGATTGATTTGTCCGGTCTTCACTTTTTGTGCTTTATTTACATTTTGGTGCTTTTTGCTTCTAAATCTTTCAAAACATTCAGCTCTTTTTAACAGTTTTGCTTAGTTTCAGCTTCAGCAAATAGTTTCTGAATTCAGCATTTGATGCTAATTTCACAGTTCAGCTAAATGTAAAAATTAAACTGTTGAACTAGTCCTACTACAATAACAGGTGTTTAGACATTTTACCTGTCCAATTCTTTTAGACAGTGTTCACAGATTTGAGTTTTCTGCTATTTAGGATTAGTTTTCTTGATTCTTCACCTACTTTTTGTGCTTTTTTGCTTCTTTGTGCTTTTTGCTTTCACATCTTTCACTACATTCAGCTCATTCAACAGTTTAGCTTAGTTTCAGCTTACTTCAGCTGTTCAACAACTTCAGCAATCAGTTACCAAATTTAGCATATACTGCTAATTTCACAGTTCAGCTAAATGTAAAGATTAAACAGTTACACTTGTCCAACTGATATAACAGGTGTTTAGATATTTAAGCTGTCCAGATTTTTATACAATGTTCACAGATTAAAGTTTTTTATTTTTATTTTTATATATATTTTTTTGCTATTTAGCATTATTTTCTCTATTCTTCACTTACTTTTTGTGCTTTATTTGCTTGTTGGTGCTTTTTGCTTCTACATCTTTCAAGACATTCAGCTCATTTTGACAGTTTTGCTTTGTTTCAGCTTCAGTTAAGCTGTTCAGCAGCTTCAGCTCAGCTG
>NC_091745.1:33008723-33023723 GCF_043380555.1 Nothobranchius furzeri
CTAAAATAACAGGTGTTTAGACATTTTACCTGTCCAATTTTTTTAGACAGTGTTCACAGATTTGAGTTTTCTGCTATTTAGAATTAGTTTTCTTGATTCTTCACTTACTTTTTGTGCTTTTTTGCTTCTTTGTGCTTTTTGCTTTCACATCTTTCACTACGTTCAGCTCATTTAACAGTTTAGCTTAGTTTCAGCTTACTTCAGCTATTCAACAACTTCAGCAATCCGTTTCTGAATTCGGCTTATGCTACTCATTTCACAGTTCAACAAAAAATTAAACTGTTAAACTAGTCCTACTCAAACAACAAGTGTTTACACCTTTTTGCTTCCAGATTTTTAAATAATGTTCAGATTTCAGTTTTCTGCTGTTTAGGATTGATTTGTCCGGTCTTCACTTTTTGTGCTTTATTTACATTTTGGTGCTTTTTGCTTCTAAATCTTTCAAAACATTCAGCTCATTTTAACAGTTTTGCTTAGTTTCAGCTTCAGCAATTAGTTTCTGAATTCAGCATATGATGCTAATTTCACAGTTCAGCTAAATGTAAAAATTAAACTGTTGAACTAGTCATACTAAAATAACAGGTGTTTAGACATTTTACCTGTCCAATTCTTTTAGACAGTGTTCACAGATTTGAGTTTTCTGCTATTTAGAATTAGTTTTTTTGATTCTTCACTTAATTTTTGTGCTTTTTTTTTGCTTCTTTGTGCTTTTTGCTTTCACATCTTTCACTACGTTCAGCTCATTTAACAGTTTAGCTTAGTTTCAGCTTACTTCAGCTATTCAACAACTTCAGCAATCCGTTTCTGAATTCGGCTTATGCTACTCATTTCACAGTTCAACAAAAAATTAAACTGTTAAACTAGTCCTACTCAAACAACAAGTGTTTACACCTTTTTGCTTCCAGATTTTTAAATAATGTTCAGATTTCAGTTTTCTGCTGTTTAGGATTGATTTGTCCGGTCTTCACTTTTTGTGCTTTATTTACATTTTGGTGCTTTTTGCTTCTAAATCTTTCAAAACATTCAGCTCATTTTAACAGTTTTGCTTAGTTTCAGCTTCAGCAATTAGTTTCTGAATTCAGCATTTGATGCTAATTTCACAGTTCAGCTAAATGTAAAAATTAAACTGTTGAACTAGTCATACTAAAATAACAGGTGTTTAGACATTTTACCTGTCCAATTCTTTTAGACAGTGTTCACAGATTTGAGTTTTCTGCTATTTAGAATTAGTTTTTTTGATTCTTCACTTAATTTTTGTGCTTTTTTTTTTGCTTCTTTGTGCTTTTTGCTTTCACATCTTTCACTACGTTCAGCTCATTTAACAGTTTAGCTTAGTTTCAGCTTACTTCAGCTATTCAACAACTTCAGCAATCCGTTTCTGAATTCGGCTTATGCTACTCATTTCACAGTTCAACAAAAAATTAAACTGTTAAACTAGTCCTACTCAAACAACAAGTGTTTACACCTTTTTGCTTCCAGATTTTTAAATAATGTTCAGATTTCAGTTTTCTGCTGTTTAGGATTGATTTGTCCGGTCTTCACTTTTTGTGCTTTATTTACATTTTGGTGCTTTTTGCTTCTAAATCTTTCAAAACATTCAGCTCATTTTAACAGTTTTGCTTAAGTTTCAGCATCAGCAATTAGTTTCTGAATTCAGCATATGATGCTAATTTCACAGTTCAGCTAAATGTAAAAATTAAACTGTTGAACTAGTCATACTAAAATAACAGGTGTTTAGACATTTTACCTGTCCAATTTTTTTAGACAGTGTTCACAGATTTGAGTTTTCTGCTATTTAGAATTAGTTTTCCTGATTCTTCACTTACTTTTTGTGCTTTTTTGCTTCTTTGTGCTTTTTGCTTTCACATCTTTCACTACATTCAGCTCATTTAACAGTTTAGCTTAGTTTCAGCTTACTTCAGCTATTCAACAACTTCAGCAATCAGTTAGCAAATTTAGCATATACTGCTAATTTCACAGTTCAGCTAAATGTAAAGATTAAACTGTTAAACTTGTCCAACTGATATAACAGGTGTTTAGACATTTAAGCTGTCCAGATTTTTATACAATGTTCACAGATTAAAGTTTTTTTTTTTTTTTTTTTTTTGTTATTTAGCATTATTTTTCTCTATTCTTCACTTACTTTTTGTGCTTTATTTGCTTGTTGGTGCTTTTTGCTTCTACATCTTTCAAGACATTCAGCTCATTTGGACAGTTTTGCTTTGTTTCAGCTTCAGTTAAGCTGTTCAGCAGCTTCAGTTCAGCTGTTCAGCAGCTTCAGCTTACAGTTTCAGCTATCCAGCATTCAAACAGCATTTGTGCAATAAATGCAATTTTTCTAGTTGTTTGAATGCTGTTAAGCATTCAAACTATTGTTTTCCTGTTTCTCTTTATTGTTTGAATGCTGTTAAGCATTCAAACTATTGTTTTCCTGTTTCTCTTTATTGTTTGAATGCTGTTAAGCATTCAAACTATTGTTTTCCTGTTTCTCTTTATTCTTCTTCTTCTTCTTCTTATTCTGCTTCCGTACACTTTTTGAACCGCTTCTTCTCCTTCAAATTTTGAGCTATTTCAACTATTTTATACCAAAACGTTCAGCTCGTTAAGCTCTTTCCGGCTATTACTTTTGGCATTGATATCTTTAAAATTTTTCGAGTTATTAAGCTTTTTCTGCAAAAAAATTCCCATTGAAATGAATGGGATTGGTCGATTTTCAGCAAATTCCTATCACCTTTTTGACCTAAAACTCTACTGGGTTCCTTTTAACTCAGAGACTTCATTCAAAGTTTAACAAACTCACAAGACTTTCCTGTTTAACATATTAAAGAGGCTTTTTGATATCTTTTACGCTTTTTCTAAAATCGCAGGTAGAAGTTGAGGTACGACTTGAAATTTTCAGAAAAATTCACAAAAGTTATAATGGGGAAAGATAGGAGCAGTGACCCTCCCTTGCTCCATTTCTGGCATTGTAGCAAGAGAACCGTAGGTCCGATTGAAATGAAACACACACTGGCTTACAGCTAACAAAAATACCTTCGTTTTGAGCTATAATCCATGACTGTACTCCAAACATTGTGGTCGTACGGTTAACTTGTTTGAGAAAATTCAAATTTAAAAAAATGTCTCTCCCCACTGTAAACTGAAGATTCCGCACTCTAACTTTTGAACTTCACATCTTCTGTGAACAACTCTTTACTACCCCCAGACCGTTTGGACTACCAAAACAAATTATAACCCAAAAAGTAGGAATTTTTGTCAGCTTTTCAGAATGGGTTTCATTTTCTCTGTAGGTGTTACCGTTCTTTAGCTACAAGCCTCAGAAGGAGGAGAGACCCAGATTCTGTCTCATTGAAACCCATGTTAAAGGAAGAGAGATTTTCTCCTGAGATCGGCTTCACACAGCTAAAAGTTTCTCGTCATAGCTTCTAGACAATTCATGGTAGGCACATACAAATCGGCACAGATGATCATCAAAGTCTTCTGCCACTCACGCTTTTTGAATTTTTCAAATCGGTGCAGTACTTTTCGAATGGTGATGAGAAGTTTGACAGGTCCAATTTCACTTCTGAAGGACAGATTTTAAGGCTTCTCTCATTAACAGGAGTACAGCTGCAGGCCTCCAACAGCCAAGGGGAAAAGGCGGGAAAACAGTGCTGCTCTCTGATTGGTTGAGAGTGTTCAACCATTTTCTGTCCAATCAGGATCCAGCACCCACACAAATGACACATCAAATCGACCAGTTTGGTCTCAGGAATCTTGTATTCAATTTTAAATGCGTTATCTGTTACCATGGCAACACAAGAAGCTACATATCACTTTAATCAAGTCTCATAGGAATGAATATTAAAAAGCTGAATGTTGAGCCAATAACAGACTCCTGTTTTTGATCTTTTTGAACCATTTGTACTTCAAACTAGAAACATGTTCAATTTGATTGACCGTCAGAAGATGGGAAAGTGCCCCGCTCCCTCCCAGCTCCCTGATTGGTTGAGAGAGGTCAATCATCTTCCGGCTAAATGGAATAACACACCCACGCATGTGAGGCATCAAATCGATTGGCTAGGCCTAAAGCCTGATTTATGCTTCTCCGTCTGCGTCAATGCGGAGACACGCAACGCCATTATCCGTCCTTGCGTAGGGCTCCGGCAGGCACGCAAGTACGTACGGAGTCGAGCCCACTTTTTCAAACATCCGTCGAACGAGACGGATTACGCAAGCTTGTGATTGGTCAGGACGCCGCTGTTGTTTACAGCGCCGCCATTGCACCCTCAAAAACATAAAGAGAGCCGAGAATAACTAGAGGCAGACACGGAGAAGCTTGACGAATACCTCACGAAAAAACTCTAAAAATGTGAACGTTTAATTCTCCCGTGATTGGAGGAGTGAAAAGATGTGCAGCAAGCGTTTTATTTGTGGACGGAAATGACAGGAAACGTGGGTTTAGAGGTGGGGAGCGCATGAAGCGGTGGGAGAATGAGAGACAAATATGTCCATGTTAAAAGTCTCTTATATACACAAAAAACACAATATAAACACACTATCTTGGACCGATACATGACAGGATACCACAGAACAGCTCTCCGCCCTCTGCTGTCCTGCCGGGCAATTGCTTTGCAACACTCTCCAGGAGACGGAGAAGTATGAGAGCAAAACGCTTCCGTCAATCCGTGCGTGTCTGTCCCTTGCGGAGCTGACGGAGAAGCATAAACCAGGCTCAAGGAATCCATCCATCCAACCAACCAACCAACC
The DNA here is from genome assembly GCF_043380555.1 of Nothobranchius furzeri. Lineage (NCBI taxonomy): Eukaryota > Metazoa > Chordata > Actinopteri > Cyprinodontiformes > Nothobranchiidae > Nothobranchius > Nothobranchius furzeri. Next base: position 33,013,473 of record NC_091745.1, read on the forward strand.
ATCCATCCATCCATCCATCCATCCAGCCAACCAACCATCCATCCATCCATCCATCCAACCAACCATCCATCCATCCGTCCTATCCCTGCATCCATCCATCCATCCATCCAACCAACCAACCAACAATCCATCCAACCATCCATCCATCCATCCAACCGACCAACAGACCAACCATCCATTCATCCATCCATCCATCCTTCAATCCCTCCATCCCTCCATCCATCCAAGCAACCAACCAACTAACCAACAGACCAACCATCCATCCATCCATCCATCCATCCAACCAACCAACCAACCATCCATCCATCCATCCATCCATCCAACCAACCAACCAACCAACCAACCAACCAACCAACCATCCATCCAACCATCCATCCATCCATCCATCCATCCATCCCATCCATCCCAACCAACCAACCAACCAACCAACCATCCAACCATCCATCCATCCATCCATCCAACCGACCAACCATCCATCCATCCATCCATCCAACCAACCATCCAACCATCCATCCAACCAACCATCCAACCATCCATCCAACCAACCAACCAACCAACCAACCCCATACACTTAAAACTAAAGTAGAAGCATAGCTGACATTTTAACGCTAGTCAGCTCATTTGAACAGTTTTGCTTAGTTTCAGCTTCAGCAATTAGTTTCTGAATTCAGCATATGATGCTTATTTCACAGTTCAGCTAAATGTAAAAATTAAACTGTTAAACTAGTCCTACTGAAATAACAGGTGTTTAGACATTTTAGCTGTCCAATTTTTTAAACAGTTTTCACAGATTTGTTTTCTGCTATTTAGGATTAGTTTTCTTGATTCTTCACTTACTTTTTGTGCTTTTTTTCTGCTTCTTTGTGCTTTTTGCTTTCACATCTTTCACTACGTTCAGCTCATTTAACAGTTTAGCTTAGTTTCAGCTTACTTCAGCTATTCAACAACTTCAGCAATCCGTTTCTGAATTCGGCTTATGCTACTCATTTCACAGTTCAACTAAAAATTAAACTGTTAAACTAGTCCTACTCAAACAACAAGTGTTTAGACCTTTTTGCTGTCCAGATTTTTAAATAATGTTCAGATTTCAGTTTTCTGCTGTTTAGGATTGATTTGTCCGGTCTTCACTTTTTGTGCTTTATTTACATTTTGGTGCTTTTTGCTTCTAAATCTTTCAAAACATTCAGCTCGTTTTAACAGTTTTGCTTAGTTTCAGCTTCAGCAATTAGTTTCTGAATTCAGCATATGATGCTAATTTCACAGTTCAGCTAAATGTAAAAATTAAACTGTTGAACTAGTCCTACTAAAATAGCAGGTGTTTAGACATTTTACCTGTCCAATTCTTTTAAACAGTGTTCACAGATTTGAGTTTTCTGCTATTTAGAATTAGTTTTTTTGATTCTTCACTTACTTTTTGTGCTTTTTTTTTTTTTTTTTGCTTCTTTGTGCTTTTTGCTTTCACATCTTTCACTACGTTCAGCTCATTTAACAGTTTAGCTTAGTTTCAGCTTACTTCAGCTATTCAACAACTTCAGCAATCTGTTTCTGAATTCGGCTTATGCTACTCATTTCACAGTTCAACAAAAAATTAAACTGTTAAACTAGTCCTACTCAAACAACAAGTGTTTAGACCTTTTTGCTGTCCAGATTTTTAAATAATGTTCAGATTTCAGTTTTCTGCTGTTTAGGATTGATTTGTCCGGTCTTCACTTTTTGTGCTTTATTTACATTTTGGTGCTTTTTGCTTCTAAATCTTTCAAAACATTCAGCTCATTTTAACAGTTTTGCTTAGTTTCAGCTTCAGCAATTAGTTTCTGAATTCAGCATATGATGCTAATTTCACAGTTCAGCTAAATGTAAAAATTAAACTGTTGAACTAGTCCTACTACAATAACAGGTGTTTAGACATTTTACCTGTCCAATTCTTTTAGACAGTGTTCACGGATTTGAGTTTTCTGCTGTTTAGAATTAGTTTTTTTGATTCTTCACTTACTTTTTGTGCTTTTTTTTTGCTTCTTTGTGCTTTTTGCTTTCACATCTTTCACTACGTTCAGCTCATTTAACAGTTTAGCTTAGTTTCAGCTTACTTCAGCTATTCAACAACTTCAGCAATCCGTTTCTGAATTCGGCTTATGCTACTCATTTCACAGTTCAACTAAAAATTAAACTGTTAAACTAGTCCTACTCAAACAACAAGTGTTTACACCTTTTTGCTTCCAGATTTTTAAATACTGTTCAGATTTCAGTTTTCTGCTGTTTAGGATTGATTTGTCCGGTCTTCACTTTTTGTGCTTTATTTACATTTTGGTGCTTTTTGCTTCTAAATCTTTCAAAACATTCAGCTCATTTTAACAGTTTTGCTTAGTTTCAGCTTCAGCAATTAGTTTCTGAATTCAGCATATGATGCTAATTTCACAGTTCAGCTAAATGTAAAAATTAAACTGTTGAACTAGTCCTACTAAAATAACAGGTGTTTAGACATTTTACCTGTCCAATTCTTTTAGACAGTGTTCACAGATTTGAGTTTTCTGCTATTTAGAATTAGTTTTTTTGATTCTTCACTTACTTTTTGTGCTTTTTTTTTTTTTTTTGCTTCTTTGTGCTTTTTGCTTTCACATCTTTCACTACGTTCAGCTCATTTAACAGTTTAGCTTAGTTTCAGCTTACTTCAGCTATTCAACAACTTCAGCAATCTGTTTCTGAATTCGGCTTATGCTACTCATTTCACAGTTCAACAAAAAATTAAACTGTTAAACTAGTCCTACTCAAACAACAAGTGTTTAGACCTTTTTGCTGTCCAGATTTTTAAATAATGTTCAGATTTCAGTTTTCTGCTGTTTAGGATTGATTTGTCCGGTCTTCACTTTTTGTGCTTTATTTACATTTTGGTGCTTTTTGCTTCTAAATCTTTCAAAACATTCAGCTCATTTTAACAGTTTTGCTTAGTTTCAGCTTCAGCAATTAGTTTCTGAATTCAGCATATGATGCTAATTTCACAGTTCAGCTAAATGTAAAAATTAAACTGTTGAACTAGTCCTACTACAATAACAGGTGTTTAGACATTTTACCTGTCCAATTCTTTTAGACAGTGTTCACGGATTTGAGTTTTCTGCTGTTTAGAATTAGTTTTTTTGATTCTTCACTTACTTTTTGTGCTTTTTTTTTGCTTCTTTGTGCTTTTTGCTTTCACATCTTTCACTACGTTCAGCTCATTTAACAGTTTAGCTTAGTTTCAGCTTACTTCAGCTATTCAACAACTTCAGCAATCCGTTTCTGAATTCGGCTTATGCTACTCATTTCACAGTTCAACTAAAAATTAAACTGTTAAACTAGTCCTACTCAAACAACAAGTGTTTACACCTTTTTGCTTCCAGATTTTTAAATACTGTTCAGATTTCAGTTTTCTGCTGTTTAGGATTGATTTGTCCGGTCTTCACTTTTTGTGCTTTATTTACATTTTGGTGCTTTTTGCTTCTAAATCTTTCAAAACATTCAGCTCATTTTAACAGTTTTGCTTAGTTTCAGCTTCAGCAATTAGTTTCTGAATTCAGCATATGATGCTAATTTCACAGTTCAGCTAAATGTAAAAATTAAACTGTTGAACTAGTCCTACTAAAATAACAGGTGTTTAGACATTTTACCTGTCCAATTCTTTTAGACAGTGTTCACAGATTTGAGTTTTCTGCTATTTAGAATTAGTTTTTTTGATTCTTCACTTACTTTTTGTGCTTTTTTTTGCTTCTTTGTGCTTTTTGCTTTCACATCTTTCACTACGTTCAGCTCATTTAACAGTTTAGCTTAGTTTCAGCTTACTTCAGCTATTCAACAACTTCAGCAATCCGTTTCTGAATTCGGCTTATGCTACTCATTTCACAGTTCAACAAAAAATTAAACTGTTAAACTAGTCCTACTCAAACAACAAGTGTTTAGACCTTTTTGCTTCCAGATTTTTAAATACTGTTCAGATTTCAGTTTTCTGCTGTTTAGGATTGATTTGTCCGGTCTTCACTTTTTGTGCTTTATTTACATTTTGGTGCTTTTTGCTTCTAAATCTTTCAAAACATTCAGCTCATTTTAACAGTTTTGCTTAGTTTCAGCTTCAGCAAATAGTTTCTGAATTCAGCATTTGATGCTAATTTCACAGTTCAGCTAAATGTAAAAATTAAACTGTTGAACTAGTCCTACTACAATAGCAGGTGTTTAGACATTTTACCTGTCCAATTCTTTTAGACAGTGTTCACGGATTTGAGTTTTCTGCTATTTAGAATTAGTTTTTTTGATTCTTCACTTACTTTTTGTGCTTTTTTTTTTGCTTCTTTGTGCTTTTTGCTTTCACATCTTCCACTACGTTCAGCTCATTTAACAGTTTAGCTTAGTTTCAGCTTACTTCAGCTATTCAACAACTTCAGCAATCCGTTTCTGAATTCGGCTTATGCTACTCATTTCACAGTTCAACTAAAAATTAAACTGTTAAACTAGTCCTACTCAAACAACAAGTGTTTAGACCTTTTTGCTTCCAGATTTTTAAATACTGTTCAGATTTCAGTTTTCTGCTGTTTAGGATTGATTTGTCCGGTCTTCACTTTTTGTGCTTTATTTACATTTTGGTGCTTTTTGCTTCTAAATCTTTCAAAACATTCAGCTCATTTTAACAGTTTTGCTTAGTTTCAGCTTCAGCAATTAGTTTCTGAATTCAGCATATGATGCTAATTTCACAGTTCAGCTAAATGTAAAAATTAAACTGTTGAACTAGTCCTACTACAATAGCAGGTGTTTAGACATTTTACCTGTCCAATTTTTTAAACAGTTTTCACAGATTTGTTTTCTGCTATTTAGAATTAGTTTTCTTGATTCTTCACTTACTTTTTGTGCTTTTTTTCTGCTTCTTTGTGCTTTTTGCTTTCACATCTTTCACTACGTTCAGCTCATTTAACAGTTTAGCTTAGTTTCAGCTTACTTCAGCTATTCAACAACTTCAGCAATCCGTTTCTGAATTCGGCTTATGCTACTCATTTCACAGTTCAACTAAAAATTAAACTGTTAAACTAGTCCTACTCAAACAACAAGTGTTTAGACCTTTTTGCTGTCCAGATTTTTAAATAATGTTCAGATTTCAGTTTTCTGCTGTTTAGGATTGATTTGTCCGGTCTTCACTTTTTGTGCTTTATTTACATTTTGGTGCTTTTTGCTTCTAAATCTTTCAAAACATTCAGCTCGTTTTAACAGTTTTGCTTAGTTTCAGCTTCAGCAATTAGTTTCTGAATTCAGCATATGATGCTAATTTCACAGTTCAGCTAAATGTAAAAATTAAACTGTTGAACTAGTCCTACTAAAATAGCAGGTGTTTAGACATTTTACCTGTCCAATTCTTTTAAACAGTGTTCACAGATTTGAGTTTTCTGCTATTTAGAATTAGTTTTTTTGATTCTTCACTTACTTTTTGTGCTTTTTTTTTTTTTGCTTCTTTGTGCTTTTTGCTTTCACATCTTTCACTACGTTCAGCTCATTTAACAGTTTAGCTTAGTTTCAGCTTACTTCAGCTATTCAACAACTTCAGCAATCCGTTTCTGAATTCGGCTTATGCTACTCATTTCACAGTTCAACTAAAAATTAAACTGTTAAAATAGTCCTACTCAAACAACAAGTGTTTAGACCTTTTTGCTGTCCAGATTTTTAAATAATGTTCAGATTTCAGTTTTCTGCTGTTTAGGATTGATTTGTCCGGTCTTCACTTTTTGTGCTTTATTTACATTTTGGTGCTTTTTGCTTCTAAATCTTTCAAAACATTCAGCTCATTTTAACAGTTTTGCTTAGTTTCAGCTTCAGCAATTAGTTTCTGAATTCAGCATATGATGCTAATTTCACAGTTCAGCTAAATGTAAAAATTAAACTGTTGAACTAGTCCTACTACAATAACAGGTGTTTAGACATTTTACCTGTCCAATTCTTTTAGACAGTGTTCACGGATTTGAGTTTTCTGCTATTTAGAATTAGTTTTTTTGATTCTTCACTTACTTTTTGTGCTTTTTTTTTTGCTTCTTTGTGCTTTTTGCTTTCACATCTTTCACTACGTTCAGCTCATTTAACAGTTTAGCTTAGTTTCAGCTTACTTCAGCTATTCAACAACTTCAGCAATCCGTTTCTGAATTCGGCTTATGCTACTCATTTCACAGTTCAACTAAAAATTAAACTGTTAAACTAGTCCTACTCAAACAACAAGTGTTTACACCTTTTTGCTTCCAGATTTTTAAATACTGTTCAGATTTCAGTTTTCTGCTGTTTAGGATTGATTTGTCCGGTCTTCACTTTTTGTGCTTTATTTACATTTTGGTGCTTTTTGCTTCTAAATCTTTCAAAACATTCAGCTCATTTTAACAGTTTTGCTTAGTTTCAGCTTCAGCAATTAGTTTCTGAATTCAGCATATGATGCTAATTTCACAGTTCAGCTAAATGTAAAAATTAAACTGTTGAACTAGTCCTACTAAAATAACAGGTGTTTAGACATTTTACCTGTCCAATTCTTTTAGACAGTGTTCACAGATTTGAGTTTTCTGCTATTTAGAATTAGTTTTTTTGATTCTTCACTTACTTTTTGTGCTTTTTTTTGCTTCTTTGTGCTTTTTGCTTTCACATCTTTCACTACGTTCAGCTCATTTAACAGTTTAGCTTAGTTTCAGCTTACTTCAGCTATTCAACAACTTCAGCAATCCGTTTCTGAATTCGGCTTATGCTACTCATTTCACAGTTCAACAAAAAATTAAACTGTTAAACTAGTCCTACTCAAACAACAAGTGTTTAGACCTTTTTGCTTCCAGATTTTTAAATACTGTTCAGATTTCAGTTTTCTGCTGTTTAGGATTGATTTGTCCGGTCTTCACTTTTTGTGCTTTATTTACATTTTGGTGCTTTTTGCTTCTAAATCTTTCAAAACATTCAGCTCATTTTAACAGTTTTGCTTAGTTTCAGCTTCAGCAAATAGTTTCTGAATTCAGCATTTGATGCTAATTTCACAGTTCAGCTAAATGTAAAAATTAAACTGTTGAACTAGTCCTACTACAATAACAGGTGTTTAGACATTTTACCTGTCCAATTCTTTTAGACAGTGTTCACAGATTTGAGTTTTCTGCTATTTAGAATTAGTTTTTTTGATTCTTCACTTACTTTTTGTGCTTTTTTTTGCTTCTTTGTGCTTTTTGCTTTCACATCTTTCACTACGTTCAACTCATTTAACAGTTTAGCTTAGTTTCAGCTTACTTCAGCTATTCAACAACTTCAGCAATCAGTTACCAAATTTAGCATATACTGCTAATTTCACAGTTCAGCTAAATGTAAAAATTAAACTGTTGAACTAGTCCTACTAAAATAACAGGTGTTTAGACATTTTACCTGTCCAATTCTTTTAAACAGTGTTCACAGATTTGAGTTTTCTGCTATTTAGAATTAGTTTTTTTGATTCTTCACTTAATTTTTGTGCTTTTTTTTGCTTCTTTGTGCTTTTTGCTTTCACATCTTTCACTACGTTCAGCTCATTTAACAGTTTAGCTTAGTTTCAGCTTACTTCAGCTATTCAACAACTTCAGCAATCCGTTTCTGAATTCGGCTTATGCTACTCATTTCACAGTTCAACTAAAAATGAAACTGTTAAACTAGTCCTACTCAAACAACAAGTGTTTAGACCTTTTTGCTGTCCAGATTTTTAAATAATGTTCAGATTTCAGTTTTCTGCTGTTTAGGATTGATTTGTCCGGTCTTCACTTTTTGTGCTTTATTTACATTTTGGTGCTTTTTGCTTCTAAATCTTTCAAAACATTCAGCTCATTTTAACAGTTTTGCTTAGTTTCAGCTTCAGCAATTAGTTTCTGAATTCAGCATTTGATGCTAATTTCACAGTCCAGCTAAATGTAAAAATTAAACTGTTTAACTAGTCCTACTAAAATAACAGGTGTTTAGACATTTTACCTGTCCAATTTTTTTAGACAGTGTTCACAGATTTGAGTTTTCTGCTATTTAGAATTAGTTTTCCTGATTCTTCACTTACTTTTTGTGCTTTTTTGCTTCTTTGTGCTTTTTGCTTTCACATCTTTCACTACATTCAGCTCATTTAACAGTTTACCTTAGTTTCAGCTTACTTCAGCTATTCAACAACTTCAGCAATCAGTTACCAAATTTAGCATATACTGCTAATTTCACAGTTCAGCTAAATGTAAAAATTAAACTGTTAAACTAGTCCTACTGAAATAACAAGTGTTTACACATTTTAGCTGTCCAATTTTTTTAAACAGTGTTCACAAATTTGAGTTTTCTGCTATTTAGGATTAGTTTTCTTGATTCTTCACTTACTTTTTGTGCTTTTTTGCTTCTTTGTGCTTTTTATTTTCACATCTTTCACTACATTCAGCTCATTCAACAGTTTAGCTTAGTTTCAGCTTACTTCAGCTATTCAACAACTTCAGCAATCAGTTACCAAATTTAGCATATACTGCTAATTTCACAGTTCAGCTAAATGTAACAATTAAACTGTTAAACTAGTCCTACTAAAATAACAGGTGTTTACACATTTTAGCTGTCCAATTTTTTTAAACAGTGTTCACAGATTTGAGTTTTCTGCTATTTAGGATTAGTTTTCTTGATTCTTCACTTACTTTATGTGCTTTTTTTCTTCTTTGTGCTTTTTGCTTTCACATCTTTCACTACATTCAGCTCATTTAACAGTTTAGCTTAGTTTCAGCTTACTTCAGCTGTTCAACAACTTCAGCAATCAGTTAGCAAATTTAGCATATACTGCTAATTTCACAGTTCAGCTAAATGTAAAGATTAAACAGTTAAACTTGTCCAACTGATATAACAGGTGTTTAGACATTTAAGCTGTCCAGATTTTTATACAATGTTCACAGATTAAAGTTTTTTTTTTTTTTTTTTGCTATTTAGCATTATTTTTCTCTATTCTTCACTTACTTTTTGTGCTTTATTTGCTTGGTGGTGCTTTTTGCTTCTACATCTTTCAAGACATTCAGCTCATTTTGACAGTTTTGCTTTGTTTCAGCTTCAGTTAAGCTGTTCAGCAGCTTCAGTTCAGCTGTTCAGCAGCTTCAGCTTACAGTTTCAGCTATCCAGCATTCAAACAGCATTTGTGCAATAAATGCAATTTTTCTAGTTCTTCTTCTTCTTCTTCTTATTCTGCTTCCGTACACTTTTTGAACCGCTTCTTCTCCTTCAAATTTTGAGCTATTTCAACAATTTTATACCAAAACGTTCAGCTCGTTAAGCTCTTTCCGGCTATTACTTTTGGCATTGATATCTTTAAAATTTTTCGAGTTATTAAGCTTTTTCTGCAAAAAAATTCCCATTGAAATGAATGGGATTGGTCAATTTTCAGCAAATTCCTATCACCTTTTTGACCTAAAACTCTACTGGGTTCCTTTTAAGTCAGAGACTTCATTCAAAGTTTAACAAACTCACAAGACTTTCCTGTTTAACATATTAAAGAGGCTTTTTGATATCTTTTACGCTTTTTCTAAAATCGCAGGTAGAAGTTGAGGTACGACTTGAAATTTTCAGAAAAATTCACAAAAGTTATAATGGGGAAAGATAGGAGCAGTGACCCTCCCTTGCTCCATTTCTGGCATTGTAGCAAGAGAACCGTAGGTCCGATTGAAATGAAACACACACTGGCTTACAGCTAACAAAAATACCTTCGTTTTGAGCTATAATCCATGACTGTACTCCAAACATTGTGGTCGTACGGTTAACTTGTTTGAGAAAATTCAAATTTAAAAAAATGTCTCTCCCCACTGTAAACTGAAGATTCCGCACTCTAACTTTTGAACTTCACATCTTCTGTGAACAACTCTTTACTACCCCCAGACCGTTTGGACTACCAAAACAAATTATAACCCAAAAAGTAGGAATTTTTGTCAGCTTTTCAGAATGGGTTTCATTTTCTCTGTAGGTGTTACCGTTCTTTAGCTACAAGCCTCAGAAGGAGGAGAGACCCAGATTCTGTCTCATTGAAACCCATGTTAAAGGAAGAGAGATTTTCTCCTGAGATCGGCTTCACACAGCTAAAAGTTTCTTGTCATAGCTTCTAGACAATTCATGGTAGGCACATACAAATCGGCACAGATGATCATCAAAGTCTTCTGCCACTCACGCTTTTTTTAATTTTTCAAATCGGTGCAGTACTTTTCGAATGGTGATGAGAAGTTTGACAGGTCCAATTTCACTTCTGAAGGACAGATTTTAAGGCTTCTC
>NC_091745.1:33026223-33036223 GCF_043380555.1 Nothobranchius furzeri
ATTTTCCAAATTTAGCATAAACTGCTAATTTCACAGTTCAACTAAATATAAAAATTAAACTGTTAAACTAGTCCTACTCAAACAACAAGTGTTTAGACATTTTTTGCTGTCCAGATTTTTAAATAATGTTCAGATTTCAGTTTTCTGCTGTTTAGGATTGTTTTCTCCGCTCTAAACTTTTTGTGCTTTATTTTCACGTTGGTGATTTTTGCTTCTAAATCTTTCAAAACATTCAGCTCATTTTAACAGTTTTGCTTAATTTCAGCTTCAGCAATTAGTTTCTGAATTCAGCATATGATGCTTATTTCACAGTTCAGCTAAATGTAAAAATTAAACTGTTAAACTAGTCCTACTGAAATAACAGGTGTTTAGACATTTTAGCTGTCCAATTTTTTAAGCAGTTTTCACAGATTTGTTTTCTGCTATTTAGGATTAGTTTTCTTGATTCTTCACTTACTTTTTGTGCTTTTTTTTGCTTCTTTGTGCTTTTTGCTTTCACATCTTTCACTACGTTCAGCTCATTTAACAGTTTAGCTTAGTTTCAGCTTACTTCAGCTATTCAACAACTTCAGCAATCCGTTTCTGAATTCGGCTTATGCTACTCATTTCACAGTTCAACTAACTATAAAAATTAAACTGTTAAACTAGTCCTACTCAAACAACAAGTGTTTAGACCTTTTTGCTGTCCAGATTTTTAAATAATGTTCAGATTTCAGTTTTCTGCTGTTTAGGATTGATTTGTCCGGTCTTCACTTTTTGTGCTTTATTTACATTTTGGTGCTTTTTGCTTCTAAATCTTTCAAAACATTCAGCTCATTTTAACAGTTTTGCTTAGTTTCAGCTTCAGCAATTAGTTTCTGAATTCAGCATATGATGCTAATTTCACAGTTCAGCTAAATGTAAAAATTAAACTGTTTAACTAGTCCTACTAAAATAACAGGTGTTTAGACATTTTACCTGTCCAATTTTTTTAGACAGTGTTCACAGATTTGAGTTTTCTGCTATTTAGAATTAGTTTTCTTGATTCTTCACTTACTTTTTGTGCTTTTTTGCTTCTTTGTGCTTTTTGCTTTCACATCTTTCACTACATTCAGCTCATTTAACAGTTTAGCTTAGTTTCAGCTTACTTCAGCTATTCAAAACCTTCAGCAATTAGTTACCAAATTCAGCATATACTGCTAATTTCACAGTTCAGCTAAATGTAAAAATTAAACTGTTAAACTAGTCCTACTGAAATAACAGGTGTTTACACATTTTAGCTGTCCAATTTTTTTAAACAGTGTTCACAGATTTGAGTTTTCTGCTATTTAGGATTAGTTTTCTTGATTCTTCACTTACTTTTTCTGCTTTTTTGCTTCTTTGTGCTTTTTGCTTTCACATCTTTCACTACATTCAGCTCATTTAACAGTTTAGCTTAGTTTCAGCTTACTTCAGCTGTTCAACAACTTCAGCAATCCGTTTCTGAATTCGGCTTATGCTACTCATTTCACAGTTCAACTAAATATAAAAATGAAACTGTTAAAATAGTCCTACTCAAACAACAAGTGTTTAGACCTTTTTGCTGTCCAGATTTTTAAAAATGTTCAGATTTCAGTTTTCTGAGGTTTAGGATTGTTTTGTCCGTTCTTCACTTTTTGTGCTTTATTTACATTTTGGTGCTTTTTGCTTCTAAATCTTTCAAAACATTCAGCTCGTTTTAACAGTTTTGCTTAGTTTCAGCTTCAGCAATTAGTTTCTGAATTCAGCATATGATGCTAATTTCACAGTTCAGCTAAATGTAAAAATTAAACTGTTGAACTAGTCCTACTAAAATAACAGGTGTTTAGACATTTTACCTGTCCAATTCTTTTAGACAGTGTTCACAGATTTGAGTTTTCTGCTATTTAGAATTAGTTTTTTTGATTCTTCACTTACTTTTTGTGCTTTTTTTTTGCTTCTTTGTGCTTTTTGCTTTCACATCTTTCACTACGTTCAGCTCATTTAACAGTTTAGCTTAGTTTCAGCTTACTTCAGCTATTCAACAACTTCAGCAATCCGTTTCTGAATTCGGCTTATGCTACTCATTTCACAGTTCAACTAAAAAATAAACTGTTAAACTAGTCCTACTCAAACAACAAGTGTTTACACCTTTTTGCTGTCCAGATTTTTAAATAATGTTCAGATTTCAGTTTTCTGCTGTTTAGGATTGATTTGTCCGGTCTTCACTTTTTGTGCTTTATTTACATTTTGGTGCTTTTTACTTCTAAATCTTTCAAAACATTCAGCTCATTTTAACAGTTTTGCTTAGTTTCAGCTTCAGCAATTAGTTTCTGAATTCAGCATTTGATGCTAATTTCACAGTTCAGCTAAATGTAAAAATTAAACTGTTGAACTAGTCCTACTAAAATAACAGGTGTTTAGACATTTTACCTGTCCAATTTTTTTAGACAGTGTTCACAGATTTGAGTTTTCTGCTATTTAGAATTAGTTTTCTTGATTCTTCACTTACTTTTTGTGCTTTTTTGCTTCTTTGTGCTTTTTTCTTTCACTACGTTCAGCTCATTTAACAGTTTAGCTTAGTTTCAGCTTACTTCAGCTATTCAAAACCTTCAGCAATTAGTTACCAAATTTAGCATATACTGCTAATTTCACAGTTCAGCTAAATGTAAAAATTAAACTGTTAAACTAGTCCTACTGAAATAACAGGTGTTTACACATTTTAGCTGTCCAATTTTTTTAAACAGTGTTCAGAGATTTGAGTTTTCTGCTATTTAGGATTAGTTTTCTTGATTCTTCACATACTTTTTGTGCTTTTTTGCTTTCACATCTTTCACTACATTCAGCTCATTTAACAGTTTAGCTTAGTTTCAGCTTACTTCAGCTATTCAACAACTTCAGCAATCAGTCAGCAAATTTAGCATATACTGCTAATTTCACAGTTCAGCTAAATGTAAAGATTAAACTGTTAAACTTGTCCAACTGATATAACAGGTGTTTAGACATTTAAGCTGTCCAGATTTTTATACAATGTTCACAGATTAAAGTTTTTTATTTTATTTATTTATTTTTTTTTTGTTGCTATTTAGCATTATTTTTCTCTATTATTCACTTACTTTTTGTGCTTTATTTGCTTGTTGGTGCTTTTTGCTTCTACATCTTTCAAGACATTCAGCTCATTTGGACAGTTTTGCTTTGTTTCAGCTTCAGTTCAGCTGTTCAGCAGCTTCAGCTTACAGTTTCAGCTATCCAGCATTCAAACAGCATTTGTGCAATAAATGCAATTTTTCTAGTTCTTCTTCTTCTTCTTCTTCTTATTCTGCTTCCGTACACTTTTTGAACCGCTTCTTCTCCTTCAAATTTTGAGCTATTTCAACTATTTTATACCAAAACGTTCAGCTCGTTAAGCTCTTTCCGGCTATTACTTTTGGCATTGATATCTTTAAAATTTTTCGAGTTATTAAGCTTTTTCTGCAAAAAAAATTCCCATTGAAATGAATGGGATTGGTCAATTTTCAGCAAATTCCTATCACCTTTTTGACCTAAAACTCTACTGGGTTCCTTTTAAGTCAGAGACTTCATTCAAAGTTTAACAAACTCACAAGACTTTCCTGTTTAACATATTAAAGAGGCTTTTTGATATCTTTTACGGTTTTTCTAAAATCGCAGGTAGAAGTTGAGGTACGACTTGAAATTTTCAGAAAAATTCACAAAAGTTATAATGGGGAAAGATAGGAGCAGTGACCCTCCCTTGCTCCATTTCTGGCATTGTAGCAAGAGAACCGTAGGTCCGATTGAAATGAAACACACACTGGCTTACAGCTAACAAAAATACCTTCGTTTTGAGCTATAATCCATGACTGTACTCCAAACATTGTGGTCGTACGGTTAACTTGTTTGAGAAAATTCAAATTTAAAAAAATGTCTCTCCCCACTGTAAACTGAAGATTCCGCACTCTAACTTTTGAACTTCACATCTTCTGTGAACAACTCTTTACTACCCCCAGACCGTTTGGACTACCAAAACAAATTATAACTCAAAAAGTAGGAATTTTTGTCAGCTTTTCAGAATGGGTTTCATTTTCTCTGTAGGTGTTACCGTTCTTTAGCTACAAGCCTCAGAAGGAGGAGAGACCCAGATTCTGTCTCATTGAAACCCATGTTAAAGGAAGAGAGATTTTCTCCTGAGATCGGCTTCACACAGCTAAAAGTTTCTCGTCATAGCTTCTAGATAATTCATGGTAGGCACATACAAATCGGCACAGATGATCATCAAAGTCTTCTGCCACTCACGCTTTTTGAATTTTTCAAATCGGTGCAGTACTTTTCGAATGGTGATGAGAAGTTTGACAGGTCCAATTTCACTTCTGAAGGACAGATTTTAAGGCTTCTCTCATTAACAGGAGTACAGCTGCAGGCCTCCAACAGCCAAGGGGAAAAGGCGGGAAAACAGTGCTGCTCTCTGATTGGTTGAAAGTGTTCAACCATTTTCTGTCCAATCAGGATCCAGCACCCACACAAATGACACATCAAATCGACCAGTTTGGTCTCAGGAATCTTGTATTCAATTTTAAATGCATTATCTGTTACCATGGCAACACAAGAAGCTACATATCACTTTAATCAAGTCTCATAGGAATGAATATTAAAAAGCTGAATGTTTAGCCAATAACAGACTCCTGTTTTTGATCTTTTTGAACCATTTGTACTTCAAACTAGAAACATGTTCAATTTGATTGACCGTCAGAAGATGGGAAAGTGCCCCGCTCCCTCCCAATTCCTGATTGGTTGAGAGAGGTCAATCATCTTCCGGCTAAATGGAATAACACACCCACGCATGTGAGGCATCAAATCGATTGGCTAGGCCTAAGGAATCCATCCATCCAACCAACCAACCAACCAACCAACCATCCATCCATCCATCCAGCCAACCAACCATCCATCCATCCATCCATCCAACCAACCATCCATCCATCCGTCCTATACCTGCATCCATCCATCCATCCATCCATCCAACCAACCAACCATCCATCCATCCATCCATCCAACCAACCAACCAACCATCCATCCATCCATCCATCCATCCATCCATCCATCCATCCATCCAACCGACCAACAGACCAACCATCCATTCATCCATCCATCCATCCTTCAATCCCTCCATCCCTCCATCCATCCAAGCAACCAACCAACTAACCAACAGACCAACCATCCATCCATCCATCCATCCATCCAACCAACCAACCAACCATCCATCCATCCATCCATCCGTCCATCCAACCAACCAACCAACCAACCAACCAACCAACCAACCATCCATCCATCCATCCATCCAACAGACCAACCATCCATCCATCCATCCATCCATCCATCAATCCCATCCATCCCAACCAACCAACCAACCAACCAACCAACCAACCATCCAACCATCCATCCATCCATCCAACCGACCAACAGACCAACAATCCATCCATCCATCCATCCATCCATCCAACCAACCATCCAACCATCCATCCAACCAACCAACCAACCAACCAACCAACCCCATACACTTAAAACTAAAGTAGCAGCATAGCTGACATTTTAACGCTAGTCCGCTCATTTGAACAGTTTTGCTTAGTTTCAGCTTCAGCAATTAGTTTCTGAATTCAGCATATGATGCTTATTTCACAGTTCAGCTAAATGTAAAAATTAAACTGTTAAACTAGTCCTACTGAAATAACAGGTGTTTAGACATTTTAGCTGTCCAATTTTGTAAACAGTTTTCACAGATTTGTTTTCTGCTATTTAGGATTAGTTTTCTTGATTCTTCACTTACTTTTTGTGCTTTTTTTCTGCTTCTTTGTGCTTTTTGCTTTCACATCTTTCACTACGTTCAGCTCATTTAACAGTTTAGCTTAGTTTCAGCTTACTTCAGCTATTCAACAACTTCAGCAATCCGTTTCTGAATTCGGCTTATGCTACTCATTTCACAGTTCAACTAAAAATTAAACTGTTAAACTAGTCCTACTCAAACAACAAGTGTTTAGACCTTTTTGCTGTCCAGATTTTTAAATAATGTTCAGATTTCAGTTTTCTGCTGTTTAGGATTGATTTGTCCGGTCTTCACTTTTTGTGCTTTATTTACATTTTGGTGCTTTTTGCTTCTAAATCTTTCAAAACATTCAGCTCGTTTTAACAGTTTTGCTTAGTTTCAGCTTCAGCAATTAGTTTCTGAATTCAGCATATGATGCTAATTTCACAGTTCAGCTAAATGTAAAAATTAAACTGTTGAACTAGTCCTACTAAAATAACAGGTGTTTAGACATTTTACCTGTCCAATTCTTTTAGACAGTGTTCACAGATTTGAGTTTTCTGCTATTTAGAATTAGTTTTTTTGATTCTTCACTTACTTTTTGTGCTTTTTTTTTGCTTCTTTGTGCTTTTTGCTTTCACATCTTTCACTACGTTCAGCTCATTTAACAGTTTAGCTTAGTTTCAGCTTACTTCAGCTATTCAACAACTTCAGCAATCCGTTTCTGAATTCGGCTTATGCTACTCATTTCACAGTTCAACTAAAAATTAAACTGTTAAACTAGTCCTACTCAAACAACAAGTGTTTAGACCTTTTTGCTGTCCAGATTTTTAAATAATGTTCAGATTTCAGTTTTCTGCTGTTTAGGATTGATTTGTCCGGTCTTCACTTTTTGTGATTTATTTACATTTTGGTGCTTTTTGCTTCTAAATCTTTCAAAACATTCAGCTCATTTTAACAGTTTTGCTTAGTTTCAGCTTCAGCAAATAGTTTCTGAATTCAGCATTTGATGCTAATTTCACAGTTCAGCTAAATGTAAAAATTAAACTGTTAAACTAGTCCTACTACAATAACAGGTGTTTAGACATTTTACCTGTCCAATTCTTTTAGACAGTGTTCACAGATTTGAGTTTTCTGCTATTTAGAATTAGTTTTTTTGATTCTTCACTTACTTTTTGTGCTTTTTTTTTTGCTTCTTTGTGCTTTTTGCTTTCACATCTTTCACTACGTTCAGCTCATTTAACAGTTTAGCTTAGTTTCAGCTTACTTCAGCTATTCAACAACTTCAGCAATCCGTTTCTGAATTCGGCTTATGCTACTCATTTCACAGTTCAACAAAAAATTAAACTGTTAAACTAGTCCTACTCAAACAACAAGTGTTTACACCTTTTTGCTTCCAGATTTTTAAATAATGTTCAGATTTTAGTTTTCTGCTGTTTAGGATTGATTTGTCCGGTCTTCACTTTTTGTGCTTTATTTACATTTTGGTGCTTTTTGCTTCTAAATCTTTCAAAACATTCAGCTCATTTTAACAGTTTTGCTTAGTTTCAGCTTCAGCAATTAGTTTCTGAATTCAGCATATGATGCTAATTTCACAGTTCAGCTAAATGTAAAAATTAAACTGTTGAACTAGTCCTACTAAAATAACAGGTGTTTAGACATTTTACCTGTCCAATTCTTTTAGAGAGTGTTCACAGATTTGAGTTTTCTGCTATTTAGAATTAGTTTTTTTGATTCTTCACTTACTTTTTGTGCTATTTTTTTGCTTCTTTGTGCTTTTTGCTTTCACATCTTTCACTACGTTCAGCTCATTTAACAGTTTAGCTTAGTTTCAGCTTACTTCAGCTATTCAACAACTTCAGCAATCCGTTTCTGAATTCGGCTTATGCTACTCATTTCACAGTTCAACTAAAAATTAAACTGTTAAACTAGTCCTACTCAAACAACAAGTGTTTAGACCTTTTTGCTGTCCAGATTTTTAAATAATGTTCAGATTTTAGTTTTCTGCTGTTTAGGATTGATTTGTCCGGTCTTCACTTTTTGTGCTTTATTTACATTTTGGTGCTTTTTGCTTCTAAATCTTTCAAAACATTCAGCTCATTTTAACAGTTTTGCTTAGTTTCAGCTTCAGCAATTAGTTTCTGAATTCAGCATTTGATGCTAATTTCACAGTCCAGCTAAATGTAAAAATTAAACTGTTTAACTAGTCCTACTAAAATAACAGGTGTTTAGACATTTTACCTGTCCAATTTTTTTAGACAGTGTTCACAGATTTGAGTTTTCTGCTATTTAGAATTAGTTTTCTTGATTCTTCACTTACTTTTTGTGCTTTTTTTTTGCTTCTTTGTGCTTTTTGCTTTCACATCTTTCACTACGTTCAGCTCATTTAACAGTTTAGCTTAGTTTCAGCTTACTTCAGCTATTCAACAACTTCAGCAATCCGTTTCTGAATTCGGCTTATGCTACTCATTTCACAGTTCAACTAAAAATTAAACTGTTAAACTAGTCCTACTCAAACAACAAGTGTTTAGACCTTTTTGCTGTCCAGATTTTTAAATAATGTTCAGATTTCAGTTTTCTGCTGTTTAGGATTGATTTGTCCGGTCTTCACTTTTTGTGATTTATTTACATTTTGGTGCTTTTTGCTTCTAAATCTTTCAAAACATTCAGCTCATTTTAACAGTTTTGCTTAGTTTCAGCTTCAGCAATTAGTTTCTGAATTCAGCATATGATGCTAATTTCACAGTTCAGCTAAATGTAAAAATTAAACTGTTGAACTAGTCCTACTAAAATAACAGGTGTTTAGACATTTTACCTGTCCAATTCTTTTAGAGAGTGTTCACAGATTTGAGTTTTCTGCTATTTAGAATTAGTTTTTTTGATTCTTCACTTACTTTTTGTGCTTTTTTTTTGCTTCTTTGTGCTTTTTGCTTTCACATCTTTCACTACGTTCAGCTCATTTAACAGTTTAGCTTAGTTTCAGCTTACTTCAGCTATTCAACAACTTCAGCAATCCGTTTCTGAATTCGGCTTATGCTACTCATTTCACAGTTCAACAAAAAATTAAACTGTTAAACTAGTCCTACTCAAACAACAAGTGTTTACACCTTTTTGCTTCCAGATTTTTAAATAATGTTCAGATTTCAGTTTTCTGCTGTTTAGGATTGATTTGTCCGGTCTTCACTTTTTGTGCTTTATTTACATTTTGGTGCTTTTTGCTTCTAAATCTTTCAAAACATTCAGCTCATTTTAACAGTTTTGCTTAGTTTCAGCTTCAGCAATTAGTTTCTGAATTCAGCATTTGATGCTAATTTCACAGTCCAGCTAAATGTAAAAATTAAACTGTTTAACTAGTCCTACTAAAATAACAGGTGTTTAGACATTTTACCTGTCCAATCTTTTTAGACAGTGTTCACAGATTTGAGTTTTCTGCTATTTAGAATAAGTTTTCTTGATTCTTCACTTACTTTTTGTGCTTTTTTGCTTCTTTGTGCTTTTTGCTTTCACATCTTTCACTACATTCAGCTCATTTAACAGTTTAGCTTAGTTTCAGCTTACTTCAGCTATTCAACAACTTCAGCAATCAGTTACCAAATTTAGCATATACTGCTAATTTCACAGTTCAGCTAAATGTAAAAATTAAACTGTTAAACTAGTCCTACTGAAATAACAGGTGTTTACACATTTTAGCTGTCCAATTTTTTTAAACAGTGTTCACAGATTTGAGTTTTCTGCTATTTAGGATTAGTTTTCTTGATTCTTCACTTACTTTTTGTGCTTTTTTGCTTCTTTGTGCTTTTTGCTTTCACATCTTTCACTACATTCAGCTCATTTAACAGTTTAGCTTAGTTTCAGCTTACTTCAGCTATTCAACAACTTCAGCAATCAGTTACCAAATTTAGCATATACTGCTAATTTCACAGTTCAGCTAAATGTAAAGATTAAACTGTTAAACTTGTCCAACTGATATAACAGGTGTTTAGACATTTAAGCTGTCCAGATTTTTATACAATGTTCACAGATTAAAGTTTTTTTTTTTTTTTTTTTTTTTTTTTTTTTTTTGCTATTTAGCATTATTTTTCTCTATTCTTCACTTACTTTTTGTGCTTTATTTGCTTGTTGGTGCTTTTTGCTTCTACATCTTTCAAGACATTGAGCTCATTTGGACAGTTTTGCTTTGTTTCAGCTTCAGTTAAGCTGTTCAGCAGCTTCAGCTTACAGTTTCAGCTA
>NC_091745.1:33041223-33156223 GCF_043380555.1 Nothobranchius furzeri
GTCCAGATTTTTAAAAATGTTCAGATTTCAGTTTTCTGAGGTTTAGGATTGTTTTGTCCGTTCTTCACTTTTTGTGCTTTATTTACATTTTGGTGCTTTTTGCTTCTAAATCTTTCAAAACATTCAGCTCATTTTAACAGTTTAGCTTAGTTTCAGCTTCAGCAATTAGTTTCTGAGTTCAGCATATGATATTAATTTCACAGTTCAGCTAAATGTAAAAATTAAACTGTTAAACTAGTCCTACTGAAATAACAGGTGTTTACACATTTTAGCTGTCCAATTTTTTTAAACAGTGTTCACAGATTTGACTTTTCTGCTATTTAGGATTAGTTTTTTTGATTCTTCAATTACTTTTTGTGCTTTTTTTGCTTCTTGGTGCTTTTTGCTTTCACATCTTTCACTACGTTCAGCTCATTTAACAGTTTAGCTTAGTTTCAGCTTACTTCAGCTATTCAACAACTTCAGCAATCCGTTTCTGAATTCGGCTTATGCTACTCATTTCACAGTTCAACAAAAAATTAAACTGTTAAACTAGTCCTACTCAAACAACAAGTGTTTACACCTTTTTGCTTCCAGATTTTTAAATAATGTTCAGATTTCAGTTTTCTGCTGTTTAGGATTGATTTGTCCGGTCTTCACTTTTTGTGCTTTATTTACATTTTGGTGCTTTTTGCTTCTAAATCTTTCAAAACATTCAGCTCATTTTAACAGTTTTGCTTAGTTTCAGCTTCAGCAATTAGTTTCTGAATTCAGCATATGATGCTAATTTCACAGTTCAGCTAAATGTAAAAATTAAACTGTTGAACTAGTCCTACTAAAATAACAGGTGCTAAAGACATTTTACCTGTCCAATTCTTTTAGACAGTGTTCACAGATTTGAGTTTTCTGCTATTTAGAATTAGTTTTTTTGATTCTTCACTTACTTTTTGTGCTTTTTTTTTTTGCTTCTTTGTGCTTTTTGCTTTCACATCTTTCACTACGTTCAGCTCATTTAACAGTTTAGCTTAGTTTCAGCTTACTTCAGCTATTCAACAACTTCAGCAATCCGATTCTGAATTCGGCTTATGCTACTCATTTCACAGTTCAACTAAAAATTAAACTGTTAAACTAGTCCTACTCAAACAACAAGTGTTTACACCTTTTTGCTGTCCAGATTTTTAAATAATGTTCAGATTTCAGTTTTCTGCTGTTTAGGATTGATTTGTCCGGTCTTCACTTTTTGTGCTTTATTTACATTTTGGTGCTTTTTGCTTCTAAATCTTTCAAAACATTCAGCTCATTTTAACAGTTTTGCTTAGTTTCAGCTTCAGCAATTAGTTTCTGAATTCAGCATTTGATGCTAATTTCACAGTTCAGCTAAATGTAAAAATTAAACTGTTGAACTAGTCCTACTAAAATAACAGGTGTTTAGACATTTTACCTGTCCAATTTTTTTAGACAGTGTTCACAGATTTGAGTTTTCTGCTATTTAGAATTAGTTTTCTTGATTCTTCACTTACTTTTTGTGCTTTTTTGCTTCTTTGTGCTTTTTGCTTTCACATCTTTCACTACATTCAGCTCATTTAACAGTTTAGCTTAGTTTCAGCTTACTTCAGCTATTCAACAACTTCAGCAATCAGTTACCAAATTTAGCATATACTGCTAATTTCACAGTTCAGCTAAATGTAAAAATTAAACTGTTAAACTAGTCCTACTGAAATAACAGGTGTTTACACATTTTAGCTGTCCAATTTGTTTAAACAGTGTTCACAGATTTGAGTTTTCTGCTATTTAGGATTAGTTTTCTTGATTCTTCACTTACTTTTTGTGCTTTTTTGCTTCTTTGTGCTTTTTGCTTTCACATCTTTCACTACATTCAGCTCATTTAACAGTTTAGCTTAGTTTCAGCTTACTTCAGCTATTCAACAACTTCAGCAATCAGTTAGCAAATTTAGCATATACTGCTAATTTCACAGTTCAGCTAAATGTAAAGATTAAACTGTTAAACTTGTCCAACTGATATAACAGGTGTTTAGACATTTAAGCTGTCCAGATTTTTATACAATGTTCACAGATTAAAGTTTTTTTTTTTTGTTTTTTTTTTTTGCTATTTAGCATTATTTTTCTCTATTCTTCACTTACTTTTTGTGCTTTATTTGCTTGTTGGTGCTTTTTGCTTCTACATCTTTCAAGACATTCAGCTCATTTGGACAGTTTTGCTTTGTTTCAGCTTCAGTTAAGCTGTTTAGCAGCTTCAGTTCAGCTGTTCAGCAGCTTCAGCTTACAGTTTCAGCTATCCAGCATTCAAACAGCATTTGTGCAATAAATGCAATTTTTCTAGTTATTATTATTATTTACGTTTCTGTTATTTATTAACATACTATTTTATTCATTTACTTATTCCATCTTATTCACATGAAGGAGTCATATTTTAGCTACTCACACACACATCTATGGGTGCACTAAGGTTTGTCTCATGGAACGTACATGGAGCTGGCTCCATAGAGAAAAGATTAAAGATTTTTGATCAGTTAAAGAGAGTGCAAGCAGACGTAATATTGTTACAAGAGACTCATAGATCTGCCACATCCGCAGATGAACTTAAAACACCTGAGTTTCCCAGCATGTTCTCTGCCTGCTATAACTCTAGGCAAAGAGGTGTAGCTATTTTAATACACAAAAACATCAATTTCACAGTACTGGACACAGTCTTTGATCCAGAGTGTAGATTTATAATGTTAAAAATATCTGTACAGAACCAAAGCTTATTTATTGTCAGCATATGCTGTCCAAATATTGATGACCCTCCATTCTTTCATAATTTTTTCTCTGTACTCTCCGAACACTTGGACTGTCCACTTATACTTGGAGGTGATTTTAATTTTTGGATGAATTCCTTAACAGACAGG
Source organism: Nothobranchius furzeri (assembly GCF_043380555.1). Taxonomy (NCBI): domain Eukaryota; kingdom Metazoa; phylum Chordata; class Actinopteri; order Cyprinodontiformes; family Nothobranchiidae; genus Nothobranchius; species Nothobranchius furzeri. The sequence continues at coordinate 33,044,112 of NC_091745.1, forward strand.
CTCAGTACAGCTGGGACTCAGCGCAGTTGGCAATCCACTATTATAGTTAAACAGTACATGAGTGATTATGGGCTTTGTGATGCATGGCGATCTCTTCATCCTAACCATAGAGAGTATACTTTTTTTCGCACGTCCATCACTCTCACTCACGTTTGGATTATTTTCTAGTCAGCAACTCATTGTTGGCTGACATTTCAGACACTGAGATACACCCCATAGTTGTCAGCGACCACGCTCCGGTTTCTTTAACTCTGGTAAATAAGAAGACAATCCCACCAAGCTGAAACTGGAGTTTTAATTCATCACTGCTTAAAGACGAAGGTTTAAACCAGCTGACTGGTTTAAATCTCTGGACTCCTTAATTACTAAATTCCTTTGGCAGGATAAACCTCCACGAATTAGCTTAAAAACGCTTCAGAAGACCAAAGACAGAGGAGGACTGGATTTACCCAACTTTTATTATTATTTCTTAGTAGGGCTGGGGGTAAACGATTATTTTTAAAACGATTATTCTGACGATTATTTTATCGAATAGTCGACTATTCTAATGACTATTTAGAAAATTAATCTAATGATTATTTTTCTATTGCACAATTAACAAAAACCAGAAAATCTCAAATAAATTCCTCAAAAAAATTGATAAATTCTTACTGTAAGAGAATAAACACTACAGACCTTCCATTTTGTATAACACTGCTTTTATTGTGTTGCGGTTGTTTATGTTCTGGTGACGTGTAGAACTTGGGAGTGCAGGCTGCTGCCTGAGAGGTGGTAGAAGATGGTGTGTCTCCATGCTGCTTTGTTTTGGTCACTTATGTGCGTGAGGCGAGTGGTCTTACAGGTTAAACCAAACTCAAGGTGATATTTTAAACTAAACCGAAAACCCACAACACTCTAAATGTAATAAAAGGGAGATCTACACCACAAAAAAGATTAACTCTAAACCAAAACGTAACAGCTTATCCCAACGCAAGAAGCTGTTAGCGAAGATGCTAACAGTAGCTTTACCAACGTTAAGTTCAAGTTACCAAGTTTAAATAAACCAAAAACACCCAGCAGCAAACAGACCAGCATGGAGGAGAGACTGCTACCACCAAAACAGCTCTCCTCATGTCTGAAAGAAGCTCCTTTATGAAGGGAGAAACGCTCCCGGTGATGTTCTACATCTGCGGTAGAGACGAAGCAGCGCATCTGACCCCGGAAGTTGTTGTCCGTTGCCGGGAGACGAAGGCGGGCAAAACAGGAAAATAATCTAGTAGTGGACGGACGTTGTTCCGGGTCTTCGGTGTTTGGCGGAGATGTTAGTGAAGGCGGAGAAGAGGGCGAACTAGAGGAAAAACAGGCAGATTCCTCCTCTATTTACAAACTCCTGGGGATGCAACAAGTGGGCGCGGTGCGTCGACTTCCGGATCTGACGTCGACAAATTTTTAGAATCGAGCCGTCGACTTCGTCGAGGCTTCGCTACAGCCCTATTTCTTAGCCAACAGGCTGCAATATATACCAAGATGGTTGCAAGATAACCCACTAGATGAGTCCTGGGTAGATATAGAACAGACACTTTGCAATACAATAGAGCTTTCAGACTTACCATTTATTAGCTCAAGCATAAGAAAACATGAAGGCTTCAAAAGTATTAGTATCAGCACTTCTCTGACGGCATGGTGGGAGTATCTTAAAATGACAGAGTCTTCACTAGTACCATGCAGACGCACACCTATCTGGATTAATCCTGACATTTTGCAAAACAACAAAATGATGAACCTTCCGGACTGGAAAAATAAAGGAATCCTATACCTGGAACACATATATGAAGGATTGGACTTCATTCCATTTAATCAAATAGTCTCCCAATTTGGAATGGATAAGAATAGCTTTTTAGAATATCACCAAATTAAATCTGTAGTCAAACAAAAATTTAAGCTCAATAAAATAGAATTACAAACACCACCATGGGTATTAGACTTTTATAATCTCAAACACCCCAAACTACTGTCTAAAGTATATAAGGCACTGTCCAAAATAGACGATAAAATTGCAATCCCTATTGAAAAATGGGAGGCGGATCTATCAGTTAGCTTTGACCAGGACTTCTGGTCCCAAACTTGTTTAAAAACTTTTAAAATGATCAGACACCCCAATTTACAATTAATTCAGTACAAAATTCTACACAGAGTACACTATACAGGTCATCGGATGTTCAAGATGGGCTTTGTGTCATCTGACACCTGTACACACTGCACAAACAACATTCCTGACAATTACATTCATGCACTGTGGTCCTGCCCACCTGTCCAGGAATTTTGGGGTAGAGTATGTGAGGATCTGTCAAAATGTCTGAAATGTCATATCCCAACTTCCCCCTCTCTTTGTTTACTGGGAAACCTGGACGATGTCCCGATTGAAACATCTTTGGTTCACGTGGTTCTGACTGCCATATGCATCGCTAAGAAAACTATCCTATTGAATTGGAAAAATAGAGAAACTCTCTGCATTAACCAGTATAGAAATCTTTTGTTAGATCATATTGCACTTGATATAGCCTCTGCTTCCACTTCAGATGAATCTCTCTGGGCTCCTTTGATTGGTTCCATCACATAGCGAGGGTGGGGGGCCGTTGATGTTGTCCTACGGGATGGTGTGGGTGGGGGGTTGTGGGGTCTGAGTTTGGAGTATCCGGATGTTCCCTGGAGGTGGGTTCACTGGGGGTGTCTGGGACTGGGGGGCCGTTGCCCCCCTCTGGAGGTGCTTGGGTTGCCTCGGGGGGTGGACTGCTGGTTGTGAGTGGGGCCCCTTGGGGGGTTTGGCGGTGGCCATGCCCCTGGGCGGGTCTGGGTGGGGGCCTGGGGGCTCGGGGTTTGGGGGTGGCCGGCCCCGTGTGGGGATCTGGGCGGGGCCTTGGGGGTCGGGTCCTGACATGTATCCAGGAGAAGGGTGGAGTCAAAGGCCCCACCTGACATATACAATCATACACAAACACAGTCACACACTCCCTCCCTCATGCTCACACATGCACATACAACCCAAGACTTACAAAAATGCACGCCGGACACCCACTCATGCTCCCCATACGCACCCTATTCACTCTGGTCCCGGTACTGCTGCACACTGGGTACAACCATCACCGGTAACCAGAGTTTGACCCTTTCTGTATGGGTGCTGATGAGCAGGCTTCCCCGCCCAACGCTGAGCACAGCAACCCACCACCCCAAACCCCAACCAGATGGCCAGATCTCCCTCCTAGCCTCCAGCCCCAGGAGGCCTAGCAACAACAGAGGTGGCTAAGACCCCTAGTCTCCCTCCGCCTGCTCCAATATAGTGTTGTGTGATCATGAGGTGTATTCCATGGCTGTGGTGAGCGGGCAGTGCGGGCATCATCCGGCCTATGCCAGCTGGTGCCACCGCACCACCCCACTTACACCCTCAGCCATCAGTGTCTAAGTGCGGTTTAAAATTGGAAGTGGGCACCGGCACCCGGGAGGAGGCTGAAATATCCCCCTGCCAAATGCCGTTGAATGTGCTCACTCCCAAGGCCCTAAGTGTGTGTTTGTGTGGAATGTCGTCAGTGGAAGTGTATAAGGTGCAAATAAAATTGGGGGGCAGGTTACCACAGGAATGTGGAAATGGGGTCCATACCCACACTCCCTGACTTGCCCACCCCCCAAGGTCCTATGTGTATGTTTGTGTGATGATGTGAGGGAGCAGGAGGAGAGAAATATGCGGGGATGGGGAGGAATGGCTGGCTGGGCTTAGCGAAGTGTATGTACGATCCCTGAATAAACAAAGAATCCTACTTCTTCTGGTTAAACATTCAAAGATCAATCAGGTTGATATTCTACATTTATATAGAATCATCACATCTTATTGATCATAATTAAACCCCCAAAATACATCTGTAGTCTAATCCTACACCAGTATGGCAGCAATCTAGGCGAACGTGCTCACTCAACCTCTTATAAATTTGCCAAAAAATCAGGCAAAATATACGTATTGAAATCAAAATAAACACTAAAAACTAGGGCTGGGCGATATGGACCAAAACTTATATCTCGATATCTTTTTGCTGAATTCCGATATACGATATATATCTCCATATTTTCCTCCTGTAAAATATTTACACATTAACTCACTTCAAGCTGTCTTGAGAAATTGTATGCATAAATCAGTAGATTAAATGCATAAAAATGTATTGATTCTGTCACGATTTGGGGATGTTTGGACCCAAAATGCAGTAACCAGGATGACACGAGGCAGAAGTTGGTTCAAAGTAAAAATCCTTTTATTTGCAGGATAAAGGAACAAAAATAAATCCAAGGCAGTGAGCCAAAGTCCAAAAAGCCCTGGAGCACAGGACTCCCAAAGCTCTCTTGGAGAACCAAAAACCTAGAGACCAATAGCTCAACCAAGAGCATGAAGACCTGGAGACAATAAGCTCACACTGAGCACGGACAAATGCTGACAACATACAAACAATGGACTGACACCAAACAGAGACAAGACAGGGCTTAAAAACACAGGGAGAACATTTAAGGAAACAGGAAACAGGTGTGTGGAGTGAGGGCTGGAGGGAAGGCAGGTGACACCAATTATCTAAATGGGGGAAAAAGAACCAATGGAGGGCAGATAACCTCAAACCCAAACCTAAACCTAAAACTGAGGGAAGGACTCACACAAACACATACACACAAACACTGAGCAGGGGAATGGCACAGGACCTGGGAGGAACAACATAAGACACTTAACTGAAACACAGACAAAGGACACATGAGGGCGCTGAGACACAAAAGGGAATCTAGAGAGGGATGGAGGACACCAGGAGGCACATGAAGAAAGGGGCAGACGCAGACCATGACAGATTCTTGTCAAATTTTAACCTTAGTACCAATTCTCTACCAGTCTGAGCTTTAGAAACACTAGTACAGCTGTCTGTTAACACACACACACACACACACACACACACACACACACACACACACACACACACACACCACACAACACACACACACACTGAGGTGTATCAAATGTCCCACAGACTCTTTCAAATTATATATTTATAAATATGTAAAATTATTTAAATTTCATCTAGAGGTGGGCCATATAATTTATTTCTTGTCCAGAGAAAAATAATCTATCATGTTAAACTAAATTTATGATGATGTAATTGCTTCTACTGAAGATCACATGGGTCATGCAACGTGGAGTTATCAGGGCAAACATGGCTGGAATCTAACAGTATTGGCTCATATCAGAGATTATACTGTAATGACTCTGTAACGACCAGAAGTTGAGGACCCGCGAGGACACCAAGACACAGTAAAGCATTTTGGTGAGGCAGGTGTGTGGCATGAGCTTGATGAGGGTGTGATGCATGAAGGCTATGAGATGAATGATGGTGCATGGAGGTCATGGCATGGCAGGATCATGACAGAACCCCCCACCCCCCCACCCACTCACCCACACACAAGGGCGGATACCAGACGCCCACAGGAAACCAGAGCAGGGCAGGAGGAGGGGGACCAGGAAGGAGGGTCAGAAACCAGAACAGAAAGAATCCAAGAACATAAAGGCGGACCCAGTAAAGGGCACCTGACTAAGCAGGGTTCAGGAGGGCGACATCGAGGCGGCCAAACGATGAGATGCGGCTCTGGAGCCCGACGAGGGACCAGGAGCCAAGACCATCGACGTCTGGGAGGTCTGCGACGTGGAGCCAGGAGCAAAGGCCGAGAGGATCTGGGGGACCAGCGGTGACGGATCAGGGACCAGGAGACTCTGGGAGTCCGGCTGCGACAAGGCAGTAGCCGGAGACGTGACAAAGCCATGAGAGGCGGCTGGGGACCAGAAAGGGCTGCGGGAGGTGAGTCCCTGGGAGGAGTGGCCAGAAAGGATGGGGCTGCTGGAATCTCTGAAGGCGGGGACACTGGAGGCAAAGTCTCTGGAGGAGGCGGGGACGCTGGAGGCAAAGTCTCTGGAGGAGGCGGGGACACTGCCGGCGAAGTCTCTGGAGGAGACAGACCCTCGGGCGGTGCCTCTTGGACAGGCAGTCCCTCAGGCAGCGCCTCTTGGACAGGTGGTCCCTCAGGCGGCGCCTATTGGAATGGCGGTGCCCCTTGGACGGGCGGAGCCTCTTGGATGGGAAGAGCCTCTTGGATGGGCAGAGCCTCTTGGACGGGCAGAACCTCTTGGACAGACAGAGCCTCGGGTGACGCCTCTTGGATGGGCGGAGCCTCTTGGACAGGCAGAGCCTCAAGCGAAGCCTCTTGGATGGGCGGAGCATCGGGCGACGCCTCTTGGGACAGGCGGAGCATCAGTCGACGCCTCTTAGACAGGCAGAGCCTCGGGCAGCGCCTCTTGGACAGGCGGAGGTGGGACCACCGCTGGACCTGGATGCTGTGCGGCCTCCGGGACCACCACTGGACCTGGATACGGTGCGGCCTCTGGGACCACCGCTGGACCTGGTGTGGTGCTGGAGGGTTCTGGGGAAGGCAGCCGTCCTTCACAGCAGGTCAGGCCCTCTGCGGAGACATCCTTAAGTGCAGACCCAAAGACCCTCTGGACATAAGAGTAATGGTTCCTAAGGGCTTGAACTGTTGTCTACTCCGGATGGGTGGAAAAGAGGGTATTTAACAACTCAGCCGCCCGCAGTCATTGGCGGGGCCATGATGGTACAGCAAAGATGCCCCGTAGAGAGTCCTTAACCATCTGTGCCCCCATCCTAGCTGCCACCTCAGTTGGGGCCGACTTAGGAGCAAAACATGAGGTGTCGTCTGGGGGGCCCACTGACACCAGCACGGGAGAAGGATCAACCTTCTTAGCAGCTCCAGAAGACCTCCAGGACCGCCGCTGATTTGGCATGGCAAGAGGGGCTTGAGGCCTGAGTGGTGTGATGACAAGAGGGGCTTGAGACTGGAGCAGCGTGGCTTATAAACCTTGGATCTGGGAAGGCAGCAAATTAGCAGGGGGTCTCCGGGGCCACCACCGCGTTGTTAGGAGCCCACTGTGCAGGACTGCCACAGCAGGTTTAGACGGAGGGGTGGAACCTCTGCGCGGCGGTGGCTTGATTGTCAGGTGCGTTCCCCAGAAAGGTGACTCCTGTGCCTTCTCCAACTCCATGAACTCAAGGAGCATGATAAACTCACCCGTTGGATCCATTAAAATCAGATTGTACAATACATTGGCTCAACTCCTGCTTTGCCAGTCCTGTGTTGGCGTCAGGTCCTTGTATGGCCAGATTATTCTGTAACGACCAGAATTTGAGGACCCGTGAGGACACCAAGAGACAGTAAAGCACTTTAAAAGTTTTAATTAGCAAAAATCTAAGATGTGGTGTTACCCGTAGAGGGCGAGGTTGCAGACGGAGTCGGTGAACAGGGGAGGGTCATGGAGGCAGGCAGAGTGCTTGGCGAGGGTCAGGTGTGGAAACGAGGTCAGGAGGCTATGATCAGGCAGGATGAAGAAGGCTTGAAGATTTACTAGCAGAAGCGTTCAATAATCTGGCAGAGTGCTGGTGGTTGACTGTGGAATATATAGCTGGTGAGGCAGGTGTGTGGCATGAGCTTGATGAGGGGACAGGTGTGATGCATGAAGGCTGATGAGATGAAAGTTGGTGCATGGTAGGGCTGAACGATCTATCGTTTTCAGACCGAAATTGCGATTTCAGAAAACACGATTTCGGGATCGTCAAAGCTGCGGTTTTTGGCTGAGCAACTAACTGACCCAGGATCAGCTGTGTAACATCATGACTCTCCCCCATACTGGTGTGCAAGCATTTTGCTCTTAATTTGCACCCTTCACTGGCCCAGGATCTGTTGCGTTACGAGAGTTCTCATGTGTCACTCACGTGGTGATCACGCTGTCTTAACACCTTCCTGCCAATCTCATCAATAGCAACACACTATGAGTGACTCTAACCAATTAGCTGCTCCGGCTACTCGTGCTCTTGTGCGGCACGTTCTCAGCAAGTAAACAACACAGAATTCTTGTCCAGACGCCAATCTTCTAAGCGACACTCTAGTGAAATTGCTTCCGCAGAACCAGAACCAGAGTTAGAAGATTTAATCGCCAAGAAAAGGAGCACGTCTGTCATTTGGGAGTATTCCGGGTTTGAGATTGCAGACATGCAACAAAAGCAAGTACTGTACAGAACCTGTAAAGTTGCAACTTCAACCGGAAACACAACAAACTTATACCGGCACCTGAAAAATCATCACCAGCATTTGCACGAGGCATGCATAAGAAAAAAGTCAGGTGAAAAGTCGAGTGAAAGTAATGCTCAGGCCCGCTGTAGTAAACAGTCTACAATTACTGCATCTTTTGCTAGTGTGACGCCGTATGATACCAACAGCAAAAGACACCGGGACATAACAACAGCCATAACACACTACATTGCCAGGGACATGGTGTCTATTAACATGGTCACTAAAAATGTATTAAAAAACCTCATCCACACGCAGGACAGAAGATATGCGATTCCCTCCCACACCTACTTTAGTCAGGTTGCCATCCCACAGCTGTACGCAGAGTGTAAAGAAAAAGTGGTAACAGAACTGAAACATTTGCAGTATTACGCCACAACTACTGATTTGTGGTCAAGCAGAACGACCAAACCATATTGGAGTTTGACTGTGCATTTTGTGAATGTCAAATTCGAAATGAAAAGTCGCTGTCTGCAAACAACGTACTTTCTACTGACCACACCAGAGAGAATATTGCACAGGCTTTGAGGGAATCTGTCAAGTTGGGGTCTGAGAGAAGAGGACCTGACGTACATTACCACAGACAACGCAGCAAACGTCATCAAAGCGGTGGAACTTAATGACTGGACCAGACTTCAATGTTATGGACATAGGATGCGTGTGTGAGTGAGTGTGTTTTATTAATTTATACGTATTTAATGTGATGTGAAAATAATTGTGTGAAATGGTCTAAGATTTTTCATCATGTATTTCATTAGAGTTTCTATAAATAATTCATTAATAACATGTTAAACTCAATATTAGATGATGAACAATGTGTTATGTGCTTTTGATAGTTTCTTTCTCCTCCTGTTTGCTTTCTAAAGATTATGTTCTTGTATTTCTTTTGTTCTCCTGCTAAAAACTTTTGAGCCTGAAATGCTCTTATGTTCGTGTTGTTTTTTCTTTTTCTCCAGAAAATGCTGTTGAAGATGATGCAAGAGTCAAACGGGCAACTGGACTTTGCAAACAAATAGTGGGTGTCTTCTCTCATAGCTGGAAAAAGAAGAAGCGCTGAAAAAAGCACAGCAAGAATTGAAATGACCAGAACACTCACTAATCACAGAGTGTGTGACAAGATGGGGTTCAAGGCAAAAAATGATAGGGAGGAGGCGTTGACTCAAGTTCTGTCTGAAGATAAGAAGACACGTCTCCTGGTCCCCACTTGGCATGGCACAGATGTCCTTGAATCTATTAACAATGCCATTGGACCTCTGCAGGAATTCACAGATGCTCTGTCTGGTGAAGCATATGTAAGTGTGTCCTACCTGCAGCCAGTTCTCCGTCTCCTGAGAACATCAACCCTAAGTGAGAAGGATGAGCACACAGATCTAACTAAGGAAATAAAGTCCGGAGCTCTTGCCTACATTGAAGATGAATAAAGTGACCCAGCCACACAGGAGCTGCTGGACCTAACGTCTGTCCTTGATCCCAGATTCAAGACTGACTACATGAGGGCAGATAATGTCCCAGACATCAAAGAAAAAGTCAAGATTCAAATGAAGCAGGTGGCACGAGAGGTAACTTGTCTTTTCTATGTGTGTGTGTACAAAATGCCACGTTATATATTTTTACATTCATTGTTTTTTTTTTGTTTACATAAAAGGCCAAATTGTGTAAGTCATACCAGATGACAACATTTTGACAGCTTGATCTCTGTTTTACAGGACAAGAGCGCTCATCTTGACACCACAGGTGCCATGCCCAGGTGCCTCAGAGGCAGCTCCAGCCACCACCGAGAAGGGAAAGCGGTCACTGAGCAGCTTCTTCAAGAGCAAGGCTGCGCCACTGTGCAGTTGGAGGATGCTCTCAAAGCTGAACTGGACAACTACCTGATGAGTCCAACTATCGATGGAGAACAAGATCCACGTGCCTGGTGGAGAGTGCACAGAGTTAACTTTCCATGGCTGAGCAAACTGGCTTGTAAACTCCTGTGCATACCATCCACTAGTTCACCAACAGAGCGATTGTTTAGTGCTAGTGGCAATGTTGTCACATGTCAGCGCTCTTGTCTGAAACCAGCCAAGGTTGATATGCTGGTTTTCTTGACCCAAAATCTGTTGAGTCATGTAGAGTTGTGAAGAAAAGAAAAGTGTTATTAAGGGTTTGAAATTTATTAGCTCAGGTTTTCGCGCTGACTTTGTGTCAGGCTTTGTTTACAAAAGACATATTTATTTTCAGGAAAAGTGCAGTATTGTTGGGCGAGACCCTGTTTTTCATTTTGGGAATTTTTTTGCACGTTGTTTCTCTGTTTGTTACATATTTAACATTGTTTAATTATTTTGTATTTTATTTCATTTAACCCTTACCCAACGTTTAAATTTTCTAACGTTAAAGTCATTAGAGCACAAAAAAATGCACTTAGAAAGCTTCCTTTAGAAATATTATATAATATTTCATAAGTCCCAATTTTTTTACATGAATTTCATCCTTGGCTTCAGCCCTAACAAAATATAATAAAATATGTGTGTGTTTCTCAGATTTAACCCCTTCATTGCCAGGTTTATTAGCAAAACCCGAAGTTTGAAAACTGTACAAAAAATGAAAAAATCAAATCATTTTTTGTGTGTTATGTCCACATTACCTTTTTTGTGGGTAAGTTGTCACAGCCTTGGAGTGTCACAAATAGGCATAAAAATATTTTTTGCTCACTTTGTAGTTTTTGTGTAATGTCACATTTTCTAAAATACTCACGTTAAAGTCATTAGAGCACAAAAAAATGCACTTAGAAAGCTTCCCATAGAAATATTATATAATATTTCATAAGTCCCAATTTTTTTACATGAATTTCATCCTTGGCTTCAGCCCTAACAAAATATAATAAAATATGTGTGTGTTTCTCAGATTTAACCCCTTCATTGCCAGGTTTATTAGCAAAACCCAAAGTTTGAAAACTGTACAAAAAATGAAAAAATCTAATAATTTTTTGTGTGTTATGTCCAGATTACCTTTTTTGTGGGTAAGTTGTCACAGCCTTGGAGTGTCACAAATAGGCATAAAAATATTTTTTGCTCACTTTGTAGTTTTTGTGTAATGTCACATTTTCTAAAATACTCACGTTAAAGTCATTAGAGCACAAAAAAATGCACTTAGAAAGCTTCCCATAGAAATATTATATAATATTTCATAAGTCCCAATTTTTTTACATGAATTTCATCCTTGGCTTCAGCCCTAACAAAATATAATAAAATATGTGTGTGTTTCTCAGATTTAACCCCTTCATTGCCAGGTTTATTAGCAAAACCCAAAGTTTGAAAACTGTACAAAAAATGAAAAAATCTAATAATTTTTTGTGTGTTATGTCCAGATTAACTTTTTTGTGGGTAAGTTGTCACAGCCTTGGAGTGTCACAAATAGGCATAAAAATATTTTTTGTTCACTTTGTAGTTTTTGTGTAATGTCATATTTTCTAAAATACTCACGTTAAAGTCATTAGAGCACAAAAAAATGCACTTAGAAAGCTTCCCATAGAAATATTATATAATATTTCATAAGTCCCAATTTTTTTTACATGAATTTCATCCTTGGCTTCAGCCCTAACAAAATATAATAAAATATGTGTGTGTTTCTCAGATTTAACCCCTTCATTGCCAGGTTTATTAGCAAAACCCAAAGTTTGAAAACTGTACAAAAAATGAAAAAATCAAATCATTTTTTGTGTGTTATGTCCAGATGACCTTTTTTGTGGGTAAGTTGTCACAGCCTTGGAGTGTCACAAATAGGCATAAAAATATTTTTTGCTCACTTTGTAGTTTTTGTGTAATGTCATATTTTCTAAAATACTCACGTTAAAGTCATTAGAGCACAAAAAAATGCACTTACAAAGATGACCAGTTGAACACTTTATTAAAGCACACGAACAAAGAAAAAGTGTGTGTGTGTGTGTGTGTGTGTGTGAGAGAGAGAGAGAGAGAAAGAGAGAGAAACACAGAGGGGAGTGAGCTAACAGCTGCAGGCTGAGCACACAACTGTTGAGTGCTCCTTGCACACAGCCTGTCCACATGCATGGCAAAAGCGTGCATGCACGCTCCTCTTCCCTCTGCAAAGGTGGCATCTTTTCTTTGTCTGCTCCTGGGCTGGACCTGGCTCCACTTGCTGCTGCACCTCCAACAGAGCTGCAGCGCTGCTGGACCGCGGCAAGCGAGTGCGCCTCGCCTGGGCTGGTCTCACCATGGAGGTCCCAAGCTCCTGCAAGAACAGCCTTCAACGGATGCTCCTCTTCTGTTGGTTCCAGGCCGGTTCCACAGACAGCCACAGGACCAGGGCATTGTAGGCGCTCACATCTAACATGTTGCAGAAGAGCGACATGGGCCAACGTCTGGTCTTGCGGCGGCAGCTGTATGTTACAAACGAGCTGGAATAAAAATAAATGAATAAATAAATTACATATGCAATTAGGTTGGTGAATTATAATAAAACAAAATAAAATAAATAAATTACCTTGTCCAAGTTGTCAACTGCCCCTTTGCAGCGGTTGTAATCGATGATTACGGTCGGCTTCTGCTGCGGTCCCTCCTGGATCTGAACCTGATGGTGTTTGGTGCTGAGGAGCAGAACGTTCCGCCGGCGCTTTGGAATGTAGCTCACCGCGGTGGCGGTGGAGGTGAAGCCGAACAGGGAGGACAGAACCGCTCTGCTTTTCATCTGGAGCAGCTGTGGGGGCAACTCTGGCTTGTTGCGCCTAACTGTTCCCACAAGACAGATTTTTTTTTAGCAGCTCCTCTCCAAGAACCAGCGAGGTGAAAAAATTGTCCGTGGTGACAGTGCGGCCGCTCAGACCCTCCGTGAGTTCCAGCACCACCCGCTTCCCTTGCCCCCTTTCTGCCGGGGCGTCTCGAGTCGTCTTGCCCAGATAGGGAATAATCCCCCAGGCATAAGAAGTGGCCACATCGCACACCACCCACAGCTTGATGCCATATTTTGCCGGTTTTGAGGGCATGTACTGCTTGAAGTTGCAGCGACCTCTGAATCCGACGAGCTGTTCATCAACGCAGACATCTTCACCGGGGTTGTAGGCGAGAGGGAGCCGGGCCGCCCAGAGGTCCCACACTTCCCGCAGGGGAGCGAGCTTGTCCTGCTGCACCAACCGGCGGGCTGCCCTGGTCAAGCGGTCATCAAAGCGCAATGTTGCAGTCAGCATGTGGAACCTTCCCAAACTCATCGTGGCTCTGAATATCGGCCTCCCCGTTTCCTCCCCCCAGAGGCTGGCAGATGATTCCCCACGGGAACGGTGCACACCAGCGAGGATGAGCAACCCAAACAATGCCCGGAGTTCCACGCGGTCAACGTCTGTCCAATCGTCATATTTTCTTCTTCCCTCTATATTGGTGTATTTTATTATTACATCTAGGATTGTTGTAGTTAAAAAAAAATCGAAGCTGTCCTCAATAGTTTGGATGTAGCTGACAGCGAGGCGGGTGATCCCACAATGGCGGACGTCTGGAGCCCGAAAGGGGATCCTGGTGTCGGGTGTCGGGGACCAGGCGATCCCGCTCTTTGATTGCCACAAAGGATGGTCCCATCTCTCCTCTGCAGCAACCACCTCCTCATCTGAACCTTCTTCCATTTCTTCCCCTGAATCAGGCCCTGGGGTAAAGGCCTGATCTTCAGCCTCTTCATCCGAACAAGAGCTGTCATCCGTGGATGAGGATGAGGCTGACTCTCCCTCTTCCTCAAGCTGCTGAAACACCTCCAGGGCTTCATTCACATTGAATCTTCTTCTCATGGTTGCGGTTCAAAGAAATGAATCCTGATCTGAGTCTCATATATGTACTTTTAGTCAATTGGTGCACCTGTGTAAGCTGCCCCTACTGAATGTAAACAAAATTCGATTCTGCAGGAATTTGTTTTGAAAAACAAATGTATGCCTTTGAAGTTTTTCAGCCTTCATCTTAGCTTTCATCCATGCAAATGCTTTGTACTTATTGAAATAACATTTTGCAAAAGTAAAATTGTGAATGAGTATCTGAAATTTAGCAGAAAATCCTTTGATTTTTGATATATAGCATGCCTTTGATGAATATTCATGAAGTCAACAGAGTGTGAGAACCTGTGCCCCCCCCCTACACTCCCATGGCCCACACCTGCTCAACCACTCCAGATAATGATCACAGATCTGTCCTTTGAAGATCTGTAAAGTGCTTTGATACCTACATACACGCATGCCTGAACAATCACACACAAAGGAACACATGTCAAAATTCTATTTTGCAGAATAAGCTAATTTTGTACATTCAGTCAGGCTTATTTTTTGAAAGAACACTGAAAAAGCACAATTACCAAAAATTCAGAACACACACATGCAAACTATTGTATGGCATCTCTAAATAACACACAAACCATTTTTTTGCAAAATATGTATTATAATGGGCAGTCAGAGGTAAAGAAATACAGCTAAATCATTCAGTTTAAATGCTGGGTCAGCCATTGCCCTGCTATATATGGAGAAAGTATGCCATGTAGTGAAAAACAGTAAAAACTGCTTCTTACATTTGTGATGAGACTGTAAACACGGGCACAATCATAATTTTTTAAAATTATGCCAATATTTATGCTAATTAAAAATATATGATTTACATGAAAGTCAATGGCACAAAAAAATGCTTCAATGTGCTTAACTGTACAAAATGATTTCCACGTTTTAATAAAGTAGGTTGAATATTTTTTCAAACTTTTTTTTGTAATTCCTTCCAAAATACACATCCTCCATAAAAATTAGATAAATTGCATTAATATAGCCAAAGTTATTCACAAAAATACACGTGTCAGCACAAAAAAATGCTCTAATGTGAGGTAAGGGTTAAAACAAAGATTTTTGGGATTAATACTACTATGGTAAAATGAGGATGGCTCTTTTAGCTCTTCATCTGTAACAGTTGTAACGTGAGGAAATATGGGTTTTCTGTCACAAAGGTGGTGGTGGACTCAGCTGGGTCAAAGCTGGGTCATTGAGAACTTTCACCCACAGATTAAGACCTGAACGCCAGCGAGTCTGGGAGGAAACCATAACAAATTCCACCTGCAGCTTCGTGCCAGAAGATGTTGTTCCCATAAAAGTAGTCATAACATAACAAGTCTTAAAACTTAAAACACACAGATTCTCACAGTTAAACTCCAAAATACATTTGCTGACGCACACGTTTGCTTTGAGAAGAGAAAGGCTTTTGGTAAGTTTCAGTCTTATGATTCCAGTTCGTGTTGGACAACGAAAGAGAGAGGACGTGTGAACAACCGCTAACGGGGCACGGAGCCCATTGGCTCAATCCCCCCCCCCCCCCCCCCCCCCCCTCACGCTGTTTCTGCCAAGCCAGGCAGAACAGCTGAATCGCGACTTCTAACGCAGACTCATTACCGAGTCTTTTGATTTCTGAGTGACTTAACTTAAGAAAGCGCATCGACAACACGCTCTACCATCAACGTGTACAGAGGGCAACTCTGGACCGGTTCCGTTCGACACCTACGTCTCCTGTCAGCCGCCGGTGTCATCTGGATGAACCACAACATCCTCCACGGCCCGGATCCGAAAGAGGGTCCACAAGAGTTCGGTGAGACAGAGCACGGTGTTTAGCGTTTTGATGCATCTTTTCCAACTAAACCTACGTTTATTCAAACCATCACTTTTCACTCAGACACCTGTCTCTTCCTGAAGCAAAATCAGATGCACACACGCATCCATCTCACCTCATGTTCAATTCTCACGACACTTGGCACCCACACGCATCCATAATCACATCATATCACTCTCAATCTTCATTCACCAACAGAAGGTCTATTTGAGCAAGAACAGCATATCAACTGTTAAAGATTGTCCCACAAAGTTGCCAGTGTTGATTGTTATTTCCTGTTTGTCAATTTCAAAATCATTAGTTTAATTTGAAGAATTAAAACTTTTAATTGTCAAACTGGTTTCCTCATTGAACTGAAACACAGACACACAGATATTATCATCAGTTTATCGATGAAAACAACCTTTGAGTCTTCTTAACAATATAACTGAGTAAAGACAGTTTCTCCTTACAATATAACTGAGCCAGTCAATTTTTTCTTTACACAGTCAAAGACTTAAAAGACTATTTATGCATGTTTCTTAATAAATATGTTTGAAAGGTAATCTTGTTTTTAGTTTTCATCTTTGTAGATGTTAATACGCACATTTTGAATTTAGTGCTGAAGCTTGATTTGAAAAAAATCGTAAATCGAATTGAAATCGTAATTCCTGACAAATAAATCGCAGTTCAATCTTTTCCTAAAATCGTTCAGCCCTAGTGCATGGAGGTCAGGGCATGGCAGGATCGTGACAGACTCAGTCTCTGGTTGCTCTTTTATGAGTATTATTTTCGGGCTACTGTCGCCGTAACCCACGCCTTACAAACTCTTAACTTTTTCAACAGAATTGCTCGCAACGGAGTATTTACTAGTATAGCATACCAGAGCGGGGCAAAAATGGAACCGGAGCAACATTTCTCACCTGTTAAGCTCGCCTTCAAAATAAAACGTTTTCCCTAAAGTTTACTATTCAAACCCTTACAATACGTTTGAGGTCATTTGGCCACTCCGGCTATCCGTAGATGTTTCCCATCAAATCAAATCAAACTTTATTTATATAGCACTTTTCATGCATAGGATTCAACACAAAGTGCTTAACAGATTAAAATGACCCATATAACCCACATTCTCTCCCTTTCCCACACTTAAAAAAATTGTGACATTACGCGTGAGGGAGGGGGGTGTTTGGCTCATCTCTCTGGCGCCGCACAAGCAGGATGGAAAATAGAACTCCGTTGGCATTGAACGTCCCCAAATAATTAAACGCTAGAATGCCAAATGCAATGTTTAGAGCAGTACATTTACCCAGAGGCTCCCAGATTGAGCAAACTTGTGAGAATACACATAATAACTGCTTAAAGACGGAGCAGCATGTCGCTAGCATAGAGGCTAATCGCTAGCATAGCAGTTTGACCAGTTATATCGATATAAAGATATAAAGTCATCTTGTATCTTGTTTAAAAATTATATCAATATTTTAAAAATATCGATATATCGCCCAGTCCTACAACAAACCCAGTTTTAACCCTCCCACTGTCTTCATGGGTGACTCCGCCAGGAAAGTTGACCATTGAGCAGGATTGCTGGTTTATCTCTTGAGGTCCACGTGGCAGGGGTGAGGAGTGAGCACCACCTCACCCCTGCCACCGGGACCTCAAAGGATTTAACCTTGCTGATGTCTTCCATATTTGGAAAATTGAGTAAAGCTAGAAGTAAACCATTACAAAGAAAGATTACCTTTGGTACACCTAAAAGTGTCAGAGAAGCTAATGCTATGGCTAACATGGACAAAATGAACGGAAATGCAGATGAAGAACGAGCTACATTCCAAAATCGGTGAGTGTATGGATCACATAATAAACACTGAAAGGTACATCTCAGACACTGAAGGCCATTTAACCAACTTACAAACTAGTGAGACAATGAATGACTTTCAAAACTAAAAGTAAAGCTCAAGAGGACAAAATCATAAACATAGAGACCAGGGGTCTCACTTATCAAACATTGCGTAGAATCCTTACTAAAACCGTACTTAAGCTCAGCAAAAAAAATAGTACTTACGCCAAGTAGATTTGTGATCTATCAAACATGGAGTACGCACAGCTGCACGCAATCTCCGCTTCATAAATCAGGAACTAACGAGAAAGGTTCTCAGCTGCTTTTTAGTCACATCCTGCCCTCACCACGCCCAAGGCTGGATTAACCATATGAGCAACTGGGCATTTGCCCAGGGATCCACGAACTCTAAAGGGTCCAGGGCAGCAAGGGCACGAGCAAAATACTGTATTTGTAATCTCCCGCTTTATATTAAACTAGGGTGATACATCCTCTTTTCCCCGGACATGTACACTTTTCACTCTCTGTCCGCGGCGTCCGGACTGGGGGTTCTTGTATTGATCAAAATGTCCAGCTTTTCTTCCAGTAGCAGGGATCGAATTATGGGGGAGCTGGATATCCTACACATCCAGGGGAGCCGGAAAAAAGTTTTCTACCTATATTACATCATTTATGGACTCAGCTACCGGGGGTTCTTTTGAGCAGAGAGCACAAAGAGCGGCACAGCGCTGATCGTTGGTGCGATCCAGGCAGCTGCGTGCAGCGCACGGTCCATTCTCAAAGTGGCGCAACCAAAAAACTATAATTAGCACACGATCGTTCATGTCCGCACATGTTCTCTACTTTCTGTCTTATTTGTGCCTGAAGCGCTCTGCTACTGCGGAGCTCATCACCTGTGCTGCGGTGATTTCACCTCACTGACGCAGCATCGAAACGCGCTCTCTGCTTTGCGGTCAGGAGATCTTTGAAGTAACTGATGAGGTGAAAAAGTAAGAATCCAGGCAGCAGATTTTCTGGAGAGTTTAGAGGAGATGCAGGAAGATGAGAGACAGACAGGACAGGAAAATAGTTAAATAAAAACAAGAAAACAAAACAAAGTGTTGAAAAGTAAAATGTAGGTAGATTTATCTCCACTACACGTTTTTACCTGTATAAAACAATAAGTTACACACATGTAATATTTATACATCTGATACAATTCAGATCACCTTCAACACTCAGTCACACACCCAGGGCCGTTTCAAGACATTTTGGGGGCCAAGGCAAAACAGAACCCCCCCCCCCCCCCTCCCCAACTGGGCTCCCCAGAAGCCTCTGTGTAATGGGCCATTCCCATCTGTACCGGGTCGGCCCGTGCCGGGTAGCCCCAGTCAGCCCCAGCCTGGCCCGGTTGATTCCACACATCCTTGTCTTAAACCCATGTGGGCTGATTCTACCCACCAATCAGAGGCTTGCTCTAATGGAAGGTGTGAATTTGCTGTCAGCAGTAGGGCTGCAACAACGAATCGATAAATTCGATGAAAATCGATTACTAAAAGCGTTGGCAACGAATTGCGTCATCGATTCGTTGTGTCGCACAACTCTTCCAAAAGCGCCCCCCCCCCCTTCCCGCCCGCCATTGCGCGCAGACCAGAGCAAGTCAGATCAGCGCGAGGGAGAGCCGCAGATCAGCGCGAGGGAGAGCCGGCAGATCAGCACGAGGGAGAGCTGCAGATCAGCGTGAGGGAGAGCCGGTACCAGCAGATCAGCGCGAGGGAGAGCCGCAGATCAGCGCGAGGGAGAGCCGGTACCGGCAGATTAGCGCGACGGAGAGCCTGCAGACTTGCGCTGCTGCGAACCGGTTCCGCATTGTTGTGCAGCGATCCAGGCAGCTGCCTCCAGCGCACGGTCCATTCTCAAAGTGGCGCAACCAAAAAACTATAATTAGCACACGATCATTCTTGTCTGCACATGTTCTCTATTTTCTGTCTTATTTGTGCATGAAGCGCGCTAATGCGGAGCTCATCACCTGTGCTGTGGTGATGTCACCTCACGCAGCATCGAAAACGCGCTCTGCGCTTTTCGGTCAGGAGATCCCTTTGATCTGCTCAAAAGTAACTGATGAGGTGAAAAGGTAAGAATCCAGGCAACAGATTTTCTGGAGGATTATGAGGAGATGCAGGAAGATGAGAGACAGACAGGACAGGAAAATAGTTAAATAAAAACAAGAAAACAAAACAAAGTGTTGAAAAGTAAAATGTAGGTAGATTTATCTCCACTACACGTTTTTACCTGTAAAAAACAATAAGTTATACACATGTCATATTTATACATCTGATACAATTCAGATCACCTTCAAAACTCAGTCACACACCCAGGGCCGTTTCAAGACATTTTGGGGGCCAAGGCAAAATGCCCCCCCCCCCCCCCCCCCATAACTGGGTTCCACAGAAGCCTCTGTGTAATTCATACCCTCTCCAGGAGTGTTAGTTATATGTTGTTTATAAAAGCCCCTCAGACATTACTGACATGTTCTAATATTATCAGGTGAAAAACTAAATTATCAGACATGCTGTCTCATCTGCTTCTTTTATAAACTTGCAAAAAGTAACAAAACCATTTGAAAGCCACTATTTGTGGATTCTCTGAAAGTTTCCATGGAGTGTGACAACTTATTTTTTCATTGATCCTATTGTCTAATCTCACAGCTGAAACAAGTATCCTTAATAATCCGCACAGGAAGCTTACCGATGCTGTAGTAAAACAAAAGGTATAATAATTTATTATTAATAAAACCTTGTTGCAGCACTAAAGCATAAAAATGAGATTTTGCATTAAATATGCAAAATATTTACATATGAATTGTTTTAGAGCCCTTTTATTGGCAGAATCTGATATTAATTTAGTTCTTACAAAAAATGGGTCCCAACATGGTTTGTGTGGCATTGCCAAAGTGTGACGTCATAGGCACAGATCCCCTGTCCTCTTGCTTGGAAATGGAAATAGGGTCACCCTGTATTAAACAAACTGTCCACCCGGGCTTTTGCACTGCACAGAGACGCTTCGCTGCCTATGACTTTGAACGTCAGTTGAGAGTCAGTCTCATGCAGACTGACCAATGAAGAGAGGGCCTCAAGTTAAGACCCTCTCCTCATTGGTCAGTCCACACGAGGTGGGTCAAAGGTTACTCTGGGCGGGTTACGTGTTGTCAGGCATTCAAGTACTGAGTATATTTACTGCATATTACAGTAAAATATTCTGTATGTGACCACATTATGGTGATCCTCGGGTCGTGATGATGGAGCCCTTGAATATTGTTGCCCAGGGTACAACAAAGTGTTAATCTGGCCCTGATTCCGCCGTCACATTCCCGCAGAAACTGGTTGATCACACCGGGGCCAGACTACTAGCATGTGGTTTTACAACCACAATGTCCTCGGAAGCAAAAACGCTTTTAAAAGGGAGGGAGGAGTCCTAACTGTTGCTGCAGGCGTGTTGTGTGAGAGTGCAGTTATATACTGGTTAATATATTTTTGGGTTCAGTTGCTTTCATGTGGCCTAATGTGAGTCTATTTGGGATCATTGGAATGATCAGCAGCATTTCTAGATGTGACTTTATGGCAGTTGCCCAGGGCATCATCACAAGGAGGATGGCATTCATTTACTTTTGTTTTATTTGGTATTTTTCAGTCATGTTTGGAAATAGTGATCAATTTTGATTAATTCACAGCCTATGTTTAATTACATTTAAAATAAATGTAAACAGATGAGATCAAACAAAACAGATGAGAATTGCCCTTAAGCTGTTTAACTTGGACCAAGCATTTTAGGTCACAGATAGACGTAGCTTAGGGTCTCTGTCTTTACACCTTATAAGACAATTTAGGTGATGGCATGTTGCTTTTCTGCTATTGAACTGTTTTCTAATAATGTTGTGTTAAATAAAGTGAAGGAAGGAGAGAAATAACGTTTCCCTAGCAGTTTTTAAAAATTTCCCCATTTAATCCGATTAATCGATTAATCGTGTCGAGACCCCATCCGATTAATCGATTATCCAAATAATCGTTTGTTGCAGCCCTAGTCAGCAGTGGGTGTGCTGGCCCTGGTCGGCCTGAAGCAGACCCCCTCGAGAAGAGGGCTGAGAATGAGACTTGGTTGGCCCGGAAAAATACCAGGCCACCCAGATATGTAAACAACCTACACTACCCGGCCCGACCCGGTACAGATGGGAATGGCCCATTATTCATACCCTCTCCAGGAGTATTAGTTATACAGTGTTTATAAAAGCCCCTCAGACATTACTGACATGTTCTAATATTATCAGATGAAAAACTAAATTATCAGACATGCTGTCTCATCTGCTGCTTTTCTAAACTTGCAAAAAGTAATAAAACTATTTGAAAGCCACTATTTGTGGATTCTCTGAAAGTTTCCATGGAGTGTGTGACAACTTATGTTTTCATTGATCCTATAGTCTAATCTCACATCTGAAACAAGCATCCTTAATAATCTGTGCACAGGAAGCTTACCGATGCTGTAGTAAAACAAAAGTTATAATTTATTATTAATAAAACCTTGTTGCAGCACTAAAGCAGAAAAATGAGATTTTGCAGTAAATATGTTAAATATTTACATATGAATTGTTTTAGAGCCCTTTTATTGGCAGAATCTGATATTAATTTAGTTCTTACAAAAAATGGGTCCCAACATGGTTTGTGTGGCGTTGCCATAGTGTGATGTCATAGGCACAGATCCCCTGTCCTCTTGTTTGGAAATGGAAATATGGTCACCCTATTAAACAACGTCAGTTGAGAGTCAGTCTCTTGCAGACTGACCAATGAAGAGAGGGCCTCAAGTTAAGACCCTCTCCTCATTGGTCAGTCCACACAAGGTGGGTCAAAGGTTACCCTGAGCGGGTTACGTGATGTCAGGCATTCAAGTATTGAGTATATTTACTGCATATTACAGTAAAATATTCTGTATGTGACCATATTATGGTGATCCTTGGGTCGGGATGATGGGGCCCTTGAATATTGTTGCCCAGGGTACAACAAAGTGTTAATCTGGCCCCGACCACTCCCACTTACTGCCATAAATAGTCAATGCAAAGTGCCTTGTGGACCTCATGCATATACATAAGCCGGCTTGCTGCAGCATTTCGATCATGACCACAGATCGAGAGAGCGCTATTTCACAAGCAGAAGTTGAGGTACTTGTGGGTGAGGTGAAGAAATGAAAGGAAGTGCTTTTGCAAACAAATAAGAGAAAATCCACTGAGAAGTACAGCGTTGCTGAAGCTCTCAATGTTGTGAATTCTTCAGAGAGATCTGTGGCGGATATAAAAAATGGCCCAATCGGGATTCGATCCCCAGACTCCCAGGTGAAAGTCACACACGCTAACAAGTCACCCAAATAGAGATCTCCCTTGTCCAAGTAGCCAGGGTGCATGATCAGTCGGGTCACAGTGACAGGATGCTCACACTGTCAGAGACGCATGATGTTCTGTCTCAATCTGCCCCCCTGCTGATAATCTGCATTCCGTATTCTGCACTTCAGGCTGTGTGTGTGTGTGTGTGTGTGTGTGTGTGTGTGTGTGTGTGTGTGTGTGTATTTCAGGAATATGCATCAATTGACAGGTTTGACAGACAGACCCAAGCAAATTCTCAGCTGATACTGCTGAGTTACAGACAGCAAATGAAAAGGAACTGAAGAAAACAAATGTTATATAAATATAAATTGCACTTGTTTTTCACACCTAGTACTGCTTGGTTTACATATTTAACGCATTTTCAAGGAAACTAAGGATTATTGATTATTCAATTAATCGATCGATTGCTGAGGCAAAATTATCCGTTGTTAAAATAATCAATAGCTGCAGTCCTAATTAAAATAATCCTTCAGATCAGCTGTGATATGAAACAAGGCATAAAGCTAAAGCTTACTGCAGTCTCAGACTTGTCATTGGGCGTTGAAGCAGATGCGAAGACAAAAACTGGTAGTTTACACCCCCCCCCCACCCCCCCCCCCCCACCCCCACCCCCCCACACACACACACACACCCAGGGAGCAACTTTCAAGACCAAATTACCACAACGCACGTGGGCCCCAGTATAGCAGGCAGGAAACAAAATAAACACGTGATCTAAATCATAAATGATGTATTAAAATAAATTAAAATGTGTCTCGTGTTTCAGAAACCACATGCTTTAAATGAGGAAGAGCGACAGGTAGTAACAGGAAGTCGGACCGAGAATACCTGAATCGCAGGTACAAACTATCTAAAATTGTTTATTTAGGAATAAAGTACCTACAATTGAAAACAGGCTAAGAAGCTCAGAAAAACCCGACACTCTCCAGTCTACACAAGCTAGGCGGCTTGAGAAGCAACAGGAGTCGGTTCTTCCGCACTTTACTCACCTTAGTGTGATACAACATCCACAGCTCGTAGAGCCTTTCCTTCGATGCCATTCCGCCACCTCAGCGGCCCTCACGGCCCCTTGTTTCTCCTATGAAATCATTAAAATTATATCAAATTGTATCCTGAAACCTGGGGCACGAGGCGCGTTCCCATTCCTGCGCAAATCGTAATGAAAGTGCTTCTAATGTCAGGCACGCAAAGTTACTAGAGTAGCATGAAAACGTGAAGAAACGTCATCATGCGTTCACAATGGATCACTAATGAAAAACAGGGAAAAACGCATCGAATCTGAAATAATAACAGCAAGACACAACCGGAGAAACACCCACGTCCGCGTTCTGCGCGAGCCTGTTGCTGAGAGAGAGAGAGAGAGAGAGAGAGAGAGAGAGAGAGAGAGAGAGAGAGAGAGAGAGAGAGAGAGAGAGAGAGAGAGAGAGAGAGAGAGAGAGAGAGAGAGAGAGAGAGAGAGAGAGAGAGAGAGAGAGAGAGAGAGAGAGAGCGAGCTTGTGAAGGGCAGGACCCACAGATCATCACCCAGACTAGAATGTCAGGAGACAGGATACGTTTACTGAAACTCATGCTCGAAGGTGCATACAGAGCCGGAGTAAATAAATGGACTACACTAGGCGGGCTGCATTTTTACACCCCCCCCCCATTGATGTTATTTAATGAATTGAAATCTGAAACTTACCAAAGTTACTTATAAAAGTTCATTCACATTTTACGTAGCCTAGTCTTTGGTTACAAATTGGTTGTTTGTATGCCAGAATAAGTCATGTGTTGTATGTAAAACATTCTATCAGACAATTTTTTGATTTTAATCATTTATACGTCATTACACAGCTGTATTAAATGTTAATAAATTATCCTCATCGATTGGGAGTGTCATTGTCAAGGCGGTAGTACCAGTAAAAAACCACTAGGTGTCATTAAACTATGTAAACAGATGTGTCTCTTATTTGCTCTGTTTATATTTAATCACTACATTTAATTAAAACAGTTTTCTGCTAAATACAATAGCTTACAACATTTTTAAATGTTGACAAATTAATCACATGATGGTGGAAAGACATTCAAGAATGAATAGATTAATTTGAATGGACTTAAAGGCGCAAAAACAAACTATAAACACGCAGCCTAAATTATTACAGTATAAATTTAATACAATCTATAATCTTAAAAGAAAATATTTTAATAAAATGAAAACGTTATCTTAAGTTTTGATCTTGCTTTAAGTTCATTCAGGCTGTTGTTGCCTCAGCTGAATCAGAAATTCGGTGTGAATTTTCTGAGTGTGAACTTATTGTTTTGCTATTTGAACATTAATAAAATTATTTCTGAAAAATAATTAATAAAAGCAGCAACACTTACCAAGGAAACCATTTAGCACTCTCCACTCCGGGATAATCTTCAGCTTTCCAGCATCACAGGCCTCAGTCACAGCAGAAACACGTCTAAAGAAATGTTCCTTGGTTAAGCTTCGGTTCGTAGCGTTGTTAATCTACATAACTAGAATTTAATGCTGTTGCTATTCAGTTTTACTAAATCCTGAGAAAGATCAAACGAATTGGCAATGAAACTTATATTATGTTTATGTATTTAGCAGACTCTATATTATATATATATATCCACAGATATTTATATAATCTATAGAAGTTCATACACCAACTGGCTTGGTCTATATTTAATCAAAAGATTAATATTTAATTTAAGAGATTTAAATTAATAGCAAAAGATTATTTATTAATTCAGAAGATCTAAAGAGATCTTTGCTCGTTCAGTGATCAATATACACCACTCTGTGTTTTATTTCAAAGAAGAGTCCGCTTTAAAATTTAAGAATTTATTACTAACAATTTACAGATGACAATTTAAAAGACGCTTCATAAATGACAATTTATAAAAGCTCTGGTATTAAAAACTTGGCATTAAAGCAATTGGTGTCTGGATGAAACTAAAAATGAAGTGTGTGTGTGTGTTTGGATGTGTGAATGTAGGAGCTCAGAAGGTTTTTATCTTAGAGAAAAATGCGTTCTGGGTGAAAGAATTTGGTTTGCAGATAAACTAGTTATTTCTTAAAAATAGGCATTCAGACGCAATCTGTGTTCTACCTCACCGTTCAGACGACCCTCTGTTCAGATCCGGAGGTCAAGGGAGGATGTTGATCAGCCTCTGGCACTCAGTCCGGTAGGGAAGACCAGTGGTACCGACTCTCAGGTCCTAGAGTTGCCGCAGGAACACAGGTGGATGGGTTTGCATGTGAGCAGATTCTTAAGGAATCTCGTAGAGGTACAGGGCAACATCTGACCCCCCTTTTGGTAGGTAAGACACCCACCTGAGGTTTAGAGGTCATCAGCACCAGCTGTAGTGGAGTAAGTTCAGTGATGGCGTCAGCCCCCCTTTTGGTAGGTGGTGTTCCCACTGCAGGGTTTGGAGTCTCAGGTGGAGCGTCGCTGCAAGCATCAGCCTCCCCTGGGTCAGGTGGCTTTCCCAACTCGGGTAGGAGTGGTTCTGCTGCAGGGACAACACAGGCTCTGTGGGCATCAATGATCTTAGAGGTACTGGATTCCCTGGTCAGTCCGGCGCCGTTGTGGTCAACAACACCTGAAGGAGGAATGACACGAATACAAAGGAGAGCACGCAGCTCAGGAATGGAGTCAAACTCCAGAGAAGGATGTTGATGAGCTTTTGGATCAGAAAGGTGCAAGATCATCCTGCTGATAGCAGGGTCCTGGAACTGAAGACTGACAAGGTCATTTATAGCAAAGCCAAGTTGAACAGACACAAACCCATCAGATGGTTGAAAGATGGACGCATCATCAGGGGCCCACAAGGGTTTTAGGGACCATGAGGTGCCCACATCTTTACCTTGTGTGGCAAGAGGGTCTGTAAAGTTGTTGAGATGACCGTTAAGGAAGTTCTCTGGCAGAAGTCGAGCTTCAAAGCCCAGTTTCTGACCACCGATGTAACTGCAAAGGTGTTTACCTGTCCATATGGTGGAAAGAGAAAGATTATAGCAATCTTAATATTTTAACACAAGTTGTTGTTTGTCTCGCTCGAACACAGTGGTAGGAGCACGACCTGTTCAATCTGAGAGAAAACATCAGAATGTGACTCTGATGAAAGCTGAATCTGTGGTGGCAAAGGTTCTGGGCTAGGTGGTGAACATGATGTTCCCACCTGCTCAGAGTTACTAACCGTGAGACAGTGGAGGTCCGGAGGCAGAACGATGGGCAGAGGTTCTTTAACCCCTGACCAGAGTCGTGTTCCCCCCCCCCCCCCCCCCCCCCCCCATCAATGAAAGCATCAATGCGCCTCAGAAAGTCCATGCCAAGGGTGAGAGGCATGGTTCCACTCTCACAGATGTACACGGGGGGTGTCAAGCTCATGGGACCGATCATGAGTTGGAGCAGTCTTCGAAGACAAGAGCACTATAGAATCAGAGAAAAGACGGATAGTTAATGCACAGGGAATCAGTTCTGGAGGACATACGCCTCCACCTACATCCAAGCAGACGAGGTCGAAGAGAGACTTGCTCATGATTGTAAAATCTGAACCCGTATCTAAAAGCGTGTTGCAGGGATGCCCCTGTTGCGATATGACAGACACTGTGGGCTTACCACCCCTCCCCTGTGGCAGGAGAGGCCCCAACAGTAGTTTGTCAGGCTCGACACCAGGGGGCGCCGGGCCACTGTCCGTGGAGGTTGCATTTATCATCAGTGTGTATGGAGCGATATGGGACATGTTGTGTGTTTCCTGTAGTTCAGAGCCAATCAGTACATCTGGTTGCAGCGTTTCCATCTTATCTGGAGGCAAATCAGCAGAGCACAGGGTTAGAGCCCCTCGCATGTGGGAGGCATCTCCGGTAGCTTGGACTTTTGTGACTTCCTGTTGCAGATTAAAAAGCTGCATCTGCATGTGTGAAATCTGCAGTTGAAATTCATTTTTCATCTGTAGAATGAAGTCAAATGATTATATTGCTCTGAAGCCATTGTACAGATGTACAGATCCTTTAATTAGTTATAAAATTAATGGAAGATGAATAGGAAACCCTTGCTTACTGGTTGGATGTAAATGGGCTGTGTTACAGGAGAAATTGTAGTGTTTTGAATGAACATTCAGGGCGGAAAAGTTTCAGTAATGACCCAGAGATGTCTCTCGGTGGACCGTAGCAAGATGGCTGGTCGTGGCTGCGTGGTCTTACCAGGCAAGATGGCGGCACGTGTGCGCATGCGCCGTGCCTCCAACTGGCGGTTAGCACAAATGGCTAACCGAAAGTCCGTTTCTCACACCGAAAGTGTTAAAAACGCTGCTAAATAAACTCGAACGAAGCAAAGTTTTATCCCTTTGAGGGTAGCGGATTTTAAGACACAGGAGCGCTGAGTCAATCGGTTTTCAGCTGCGGGTAGCTACTCCGTTTTTGCTGAAATTGAGAGCTAAACTTTAGCAGCTGAGCATGCTAAGCTAGCAGAGCCTGTCAGGTGAACAGTGTCAGACTCGAAGACTGGGTTCGGGAGTAAGAGCTTTTATTAGAGACTGCTGGCTGCAAGCGGTGCTGAAAAGGCTGACGGAAGGATGAGGTCTGAGTTAGAAAGATGGAGGTTTAACTGTCTTAGCTTCTGAATACTCTGATCATGGAACACGGTGGAACGATGACTGAGTGAAGAGCCGGTGTGGCGTCTTCCATATATAGACATGGATGACGCAGGTGCAACGTGGAGGGAATCCCCGCGAGGGGCATGCTGGGTAATGGTCCGAGACAGAAGCCGGTCAGCTGGGAGAGCCCGGCCTGGGGGCTTGGACTCTGACAGGACCCCCCGGTCCAGGGACGGCTCCAGAAGTCCCCGGGCCACCTCGGTGAGCCCAGAAGTCCGAGATGAGGCCAGGGTCCAAGATGGAGCGGGCCGGCTCCCAGGAGCGTTCCTCTGGGCCGTAGTCCGCCCAATCCACAAGGTACTGCCAACCCCGACCCCGGCGGCGAGCATCCAGAATGCGCCGGACGGTGTAGATGGGCTCACCGTCAAGGAAGCGGGCCGGCGGAGGCGCCGGAGCCCGAGGCGGCAGGAGTGAGGATTCCACATAAGGTTTGAGCCGGGAGGTGTGGAAGGTGGGATGTATGCGAAGGCTTGTAGGCAGCCGCAGCCGGTACGTGTCTGGGTTGATTACCTTCTGCACGGGGTAGGGTCCGAGGAACCGGGGAGCGAGCTTCCTGGAACCGGCGCGGACCCGGAGGCCTGCCGTGGACACCCAGACCCTGTCCCCTGGAGCATAGGAGGGGCCCGGGCGGTGCCTGCGGAGGTGTTGGTGGGAGTAACGGGCGTTGGCCCGGGTGATGGAGGCCCGCGCCTTGATCCATGCATTTTTGCAGCGCCTCACCAGGGATTGAGCGGCCGGCACCGCGACTTCAGGTTCCTGGTGGGCAAAGACCGGGGGCTGATAGCCATAGCAGACCTCGAAAGGGGACATCTGAGTGGCCGAGGAGGTGTGGAGATTATGAGACAGCTCCGCCCAGAGGAGGTACTTAGGCCACTGCGAGGGCTGCGCCGAAACAAAGCAGCGGAGGTACCGGCCCAACTGTTGGTTTGCCCGCTCCGTTTGACCATTGGTCTGTGGGTGGTAGCCCGAAGACAGACTGACAGAGGCTCCCACTAGATGGCAGAAGGCTTTCCAGAAATGGGCCGTGAACTGGGGACCACGATCCGAGACTACGTCTACCGGGAACCCGTGGAGGCGCACCACGTTCTCCAGAAACAGTTCTGCAGTGCGTCGGGCCGAGGGGAGGCCTGGGAGGGCGATGAAGTGAACAGCCTTGGAAAACCGGTCAGTGACCGTCAGGATGGTGTCGAGGTCGTTGACCGGCGGGAGTCCCGTGACAAAGTCCAGCCCCACATGGGACCAGGGGCGGCTGGGCACCGGAAGAGGTCTGAGGGTGCCAACCGGAGCCTGGGTGGATGCCTTAGAGCGGGCGCAGACGTCACAAGCGCTCGTGTATTCCTTAACATCCCTCTCCATACGTGGCCACCAGAGAGCCCGTTTAAGGAACCTGAGAGTCCGAGAGAAGCCTGCGTGACCAGACAGGCGTGATGAGTGGGCCCAGGACAACGCTTCACTGCGACAGGCCGAGGGGACGTAGAGCCGACCGGTGGGGGTCTCTGGTGGCGCTGGGTCACCCTGGAGGGCGTTTTGGATGGCCTCCTCCAACGGCCACCCAAGGTGGGCCACAAAACGGTGCTCCGGGAGGATGGGCGCCGGCTCGGACGTGGGCGCTGAATGGGTGAACTGGCGGGAGAGGGCGTCCGCCTTCTGGTTCTTTGTCCCGGGGCGATAAACGAGATGGAACTCGTAGGGTTCGAAGAAGAGGGCCCAGCGTGCCTGGCGAGGATTTAACTGCTTGGCGGACCGTATGTGGGTTAGGTTCTGGTGGTCAGTCCAGATGGTGAACGGCTGAGTGGTGCCCAGAAGCCACTGCCTCCATTCCTCCAACGCCCATTTTATGGCTAGCAGTTCACGATCCCCCACGCCGTACTTCTGCTGGGTGGTGGAAAACTTCCTGGAGAAGTAGGCGCAGGGATGTAGCCTGTCGTCGGGGCCGCCTTGGGACAGGATGGCGCCGGCGCCGACATCCGAGGCGTCGACCTCGACCACAAAAGGGACTGCCTGGTCCGGGTGGCGCAGGATAGGAGCCGATGTGAAACGAGCGACTAGGTAGTGGAAGGCCCGAACGGCGTCTGGGGTGAGCCGGAACGGTTGACCAGGAGGGCTCGGTCGGGTGAGAGAAGTGAGAGGTGCTACAATGGTGCTAAAGTCTTTGATAAATCGACGGTAGAAGTTGCAGAAACCCAGAAAACTCTGCAGTTGCTTTAGGCTGGTAGGTAGGGGCCAGTCCTTAACCGCCTGGACTTTCTGAGGGTCCATGGTTAGACCCTGATCTGAGATCAGGTAGCCCAGGAATGAAACTGACCTCTGGTGGAAGGAGCACTTCTCGGGCTTGCAGAACAGGTTGTTGTCCATTAGCCGGGTCAGGACCGCGCGAACATGGTGGTGGTGTTCAGCCTCTGACTTGGAGTATATCAGGATGTCGTCCAGGTAGGCAAACACCCACCGTCCCAACATGTCACGGAGGACATCATTGATGAAGCGTTGGAAAACGGCGGGGCTATTGCACAGTCCGAAGGGCATGACCTGGTACTCCCAGTGACCGGTGGGGGTGATGAACGCCGTCTTCCACTCATCTCCAGCTTTGATACGGACCAGGTTGTAGGCGCTCCGGAGGTCCAGCTTGGTGAAAATCCGCGCCTGGGAGATGGCATCCAGGGCGGACGTGAGGAGCGGCAGAGGATGGCGATCTCTGACTGTGATCTTGTTCAGTCCTCTGTAGTCAATACAGGGGCGGAGATCACCCTCCTTTTTCCTCACAAAGAAGAAGCCTGCAGCACCTGGGGACGACGAGGGTCGGATGAAACCCTGCTGGAGGGCCTGGTCGATATAGTCCTCCATAGCTCTGGACTCGGCGGGGGAGAGAGAAAAAAGGCGCCCCCGGGGTGGAATGGTTCCTGGCTGGAGCTTGATCTCCATGTCGTATGGACGGTGAGGCGGCAGTGCGGTGGCTCGCTGCTTATCGAACACCGCGGCCAGATCCCGATAGGGCGGTGGCAGATTGGGTGGCGCTGAACCGGAGCCACCTTCCGGGCAGTCAGGTCGAGGTGGAGGAGGAGAGAGGTGGGTCCGGCACTGGGCCCCCCATTCCAGAAGGCGAGCTTGGGACCAGGAGATACGTGGGTCGTGGAGGCGGAGCCAGGGAAACCCTAGGATTAGAGGAGAGGAGGGAGCACGGATAATCAGGAAATGGAGGGTCTCCCGGTGGCCCTGGACTGTCATCTGGAGAGACTGCGTTCGGTTTTGGACAGGGTAAGGCTGGAGGGGCCTGCCGTCCACCGTGGTCACTGGTACAACCCTCTCCAAGGGGGTAGTGGGGATCCGTAGGCGTTCAGCCAGATCCACATCCATAAAATTGTCAGCGGCCCCCGAGTCCACCAGCGCGTGCATCTGGAGCGAGGTCTCGCCATATTGGAGGGTGACGTGCAGAAGGAGCCGACTGGAAAGGGCAGGGGTTGGAGGTGACCCAGGCTGAGCGACCCCGAGACTCAGTGGGTGGCCTAATTGCATGGGCTCATCAGTAGAAGCGGGTCCGGGAGCAGGCGTGGGGGAACGAGGAAGAGGTCCAGGCGCCCTGGATGGGCGAGTGAAGGGCTTGGGCCAAACCAGAACCCGCTGATCCATGCGCAACGCCAGATCCACCACTTCATCCAGGTTCTGAGCAGCTCCTTTCCCGCCATCTCATCCCGGATGTAGGTTGCCAGTCCCTCCGAGAAGACGGCTCGAAGGGCAGAGTCATCCCACCGCAGCTTGGCGGAGATGGTAAGGAACTCCGACGCATAAGCGCACACAGAGCGCTCCTTCTGGTGGAGTTTTAGGAGTCGTGTCTCTGCCCCCATTTCGCTGCTGGGTGGAACAAAAGTCTTTCTGAGAGCGGCCACGAATGCAGCGTAGTCGCTGCACTCCGGTGATTTGGAGTTGTAGAGCGCAGCAGCCCACTCTGCCGCGCGTCCGGAGAGTAGGGAGGTGAGCTGTGCCACCCGAGAGCGCGCAGTGGGGAAGCGTCCTGGGTGGCACTCGAACTGCATGTCGAGGGTAGCAAGCAGACCGTCTGGACTCCCCGTCTCTCCGTTCCACTTCTCCGGGAGACTGAAGTGTGGCTCTCCCGTTGGTGGAGTGAGGGCTTGCAACTGGAGCGCATGAACCTGCTGCTGGAGAGCCGTGACGGCAGTAGACATCTGCAGGGAGAGATCGGTCTGGGAGTTCAGCCTGGTGTTAAGCTGGTCGACCAGGGCGTGGAGCTGAACGTTCTCGCTAACAACCTGCTCCAACTTCCTCTTCATCTGCTGGAACTCCGCTGGATTAATGGACTCAGTCATCCTGTCAGACTCGAAGACTGGATTCGGGAGTAAGAGCTTTTATTAGAGACTGCTGGCTGCAAGCGGTGCTGAAAAGGCTGACGGAAGGATGAGGTCTGAGTTAGAAAGATGGAGGTTTAACTGTCTTAGCTTCTGAATACTCTGATCATGGAACACGGTGGAACGATGACTGAGTGAAGAGCCGGTGTGGCGTCTTTCATATATAGACATGGATGACGCAGGTGCAACGTGGAGGGAATCCCCGCGAGGGGCATGCTGGGTAATGGTCCGAGACAGAAGCCGGTCAGCTGGGAGAGCCCGGCCTGGGGGCTTGGACTCTGACAAACAGGCTTTGTGGTCCAATTCTGTCATAGAACTGACCAGCCCGAATAACTGAACGTCCGTAACTCATTCGTGTTAATTTTTCATACTAATTAGCGTGTGCAATTTGTGCTGCAATGATGCTCTTCCGTTTTAAAATCCTATTAGACTACTAGCAATTGGTGCTAGTCAGCTCAATGCGGTGATTTACCGGTGATCAAATGGCCATCGGGAAGCAAACTTCCGGTGGAGAAATTCTTTTATCTCCATACACAAGAAAAGTACTCAGTGTCATGAAACACTCAGAAAAGGCATATAAACATGTATTTACATTAAAAATGACAGCAGGAAAAACCTTTTCTTTGTGCTAGAAACTCCAATATAGCTTGCGGTGACATCAGCCGTAGTTGCAGAGATAAATCAGCGCCTCATTGTGGGAGGTGAACAGTGTCACACCCCTTTTTGACTTTAAATGGAGATGCTGCACTCTAGTGGTTGATTACGAGATCGTCCTGTTTTCAACCAGAAACATCAGTTTTAAGTGTTTTACTGTTTAAAAATGTCTCAGAATGAGCACGAAGTGTCCAAATGTACAAATATCTGGCAATGGCTCGCCATTCTGTAATGGTTTAATTTACATGTTATTTAATGAGCCATAAGACGTAAGATTCCATAGTAAATATGAAATCAGCCATATGGATCTGTGGGTACTGTTTAACCAGAAGATTGGAACTTTTTATTGCAGGGATTATGTAACCACTCCGTATTAATTCAGACAACAGAAGAGAGAGTCAAGTTTGAAAAGTTTAAAGATTTATTACTAAACAAATTAAAACTAGACTAACTTTAACACTAAATGTAAGGTGTAACTAAGGTGAATGAGACGGAGAATGGTGTAGTGTGGAATGTTGCTCAGAACCAGCAAATCCAAAGAAACGATTAGTTCTGGTGGAAAATGAAGGTGATGTCTTTGCGCTAAGCTTTGGTTAGGAGATTCATAAACACATTTGACGCCATTCTGTCGGTCTACGTACCATTAGCGGAAGTCCCCGTCTAGATCAGGAGGTGTAGAGGTCCAGCTTGGACCTTTGTGGAGCCGAAGCTTGTAGAAACAGCCGCGGCAGCCGACCACCAGTCTTGAGATACTTCTGGGTCACGACAGTTTATCGGTATCTAACAAGACCCAAACCTGGGTCATGATGGTTCAGCTTTTATTCTGAAAGGAACCGTTGCAGCAGTTGGAACAGCAACAGATTTTATCCAGCTCGTTGGTTCTTTCGGCTGAAGAGGAAAGTTACGGATTGGCCATTCCGACAACTTCTCTGGAACGCTTTGAACTGGCGTTAAAGATGACGTGGGCATAGTTTTATACTTCGGATGTTTTGGTTTATGGTCGAATGAAAAGATGACAGATTTACCAAGCACCACCAAAACCACGCCTCTGTCAGATCTGGCAGATTCTGATTGGATCAGTAAAAGCAATGTGTCATGTATTAACGCTACGTGAGATTCAATTCAATTCAATTCAATTCAAATTCAATTCAAAAATACTTTATTAATCCCAGAGGGAAATTGATTGCTGTAGTAGCTCAGAATAGTAATAATAATCAAATCATCAAAGAGTTGTTGTATATTACAGGCGCGTTGCAAGCTTTTCAAAAGTGTGGGGGATGTTGTCTGTGCCTAAAATAATGTCATGTTATTCATCATGTTAGTTTAATTTCCATAATAGCGGAGCAGGTGCGAATTTTAGACGTGTCACGCATGTCTCTGTTTTAAACATGTTTAAACTGTTCAGAAATATACAAATAATAATACAAATAATAATAATAATACAAATAATAATAATACAAATCCAGGCTCTGTCTCGTTAGATTGGTGCGACTAAAGTTTGTACTGAATGAAACTTTATATTAAACCATGTTGAAAAGAAAAGGATCCGATTAAATCGTTTCCCCCTCATTTACAGTCAGAAGTACAGCGCAGTGCGCGTGGCTCTGGGGTTAATCAAGTTTAGTTGTTTCTCTTTGCAACAATCTTCACAAGAAGGCAAAACAGTTAAATGGCAGGTTACAGATATTTCCATTAGACTGTTTATTTTGACGGATAAACTCAAGGATGTTGGTTGTGTTGAAAGAATTTCCCCGACGCACACTGATGCGCATGGATGAGCTGACATTTTAATCATTACGCACATCGCAGAGGTAAAATATTCCCATCAGAACATCAGAGCTTTATACTGGACACTGCTCAGCGCGGCTCGGAGCGCCCACGGTGGACAGTGAGCTGAAGATCTGTAGAGGGTTTGCAGCGCAGTGCAGAACCACGGTGCATGCGATAAGATTTCCTCCCACTGAAGCGGTCTGGAAACCCGGTCTCTCTGAGGGATGTGTCACTTAGAAAAATGTTCTTTTAATGAAATTATGAAACTTTGGCTGAACAGCGCTTGTTCCTGTCTCTAATATGGAGACGCATGACACATCCAGTCTGAGGCAGAATCGCCTCTTCAGCTCAGAAAGCACCTGTAGAGACATTTGATGACGCACAAAGTTTATGTGGAGCAGAAGCGGTCGGGCCACGGCAGGTGAAATGTTCTTAGCCTACATGAAGTGAAACTGTTTAATTGTAACATTAATGTGTTACTGGACACGCTGGTCTGGTTGGTTAGACCAGTGTTTGAAGTGGAAAACACACACACACACCCCAATTAAAATAATGCTGATAGCGTGGACTAGAAGACAGGTGATGGGTTATGTATTTAAATGATGATCAGGCTGCTGTAAAATGTAATCTCAATCCACAGAATTATCCTCTATTCTGTCTCTATTTGCTCTGCTCTTGTCTGGGATGATGTAGCTGATGGTGCGCGCGGCGCGTCTAGCAGCTGTAACGCACATTTTACGCATTTGGAGAGGTGGGCTGGATGCTTTGCCTTTACTGGAAGATGGATTTTTTTTTCAACTATGTCGGAGATTTTGCCCCATGAATAACCCTAAAAACTACTGGTGTGCATGTAAGTAAGTAAGTAAGTAAAAGTTTATTTATAGAGCGCCTTTCACAGATATAAATCACAAAGCGCTGTACAACATGATAAAGATCAGGGCAAATACCTCTAACCAATAAAAACATCCGAAAAACAATAGCAGTGATAAACGTAGAAAATAAAATCATGAGTATAAACAAAGTGAAGGTGTGAACCCGAACAAAGCCATCTTTTTGAACATTTAGGGGGGGAACGCCTGGATGAAAAGGTGAGTTTTTAGATGATTTTTAAAGACCTCTGCAGTGTTAGAGAGATGGAGATTTGAAGGTAGACTGTTCCAAAGTCTGGGTGCAATAGTCTGAAAGGCCCTGTCCCCTTTGGTTTTCAGTCTGGTTCGAGGAACAGCCAGGAGGTTTTCAGATGTGGATCTAAGGTTCCGAGAGGTGGTGTGTGGGGATAAAAGCTCAGATAGGTAGCTCGGAGCCTGGTTGTTAAGAGCTCTATAGGTCAGGACTAAAACTTTAAACTGTATTCTATATTCTACCGGGAGCCAGTGGAGGGACTGTAAAACTGGGGTGATGTGAGCTCGTCTGCTGGATTTGGTTAGGAGTCTGGCTGCTGCATTTTGGATGGTTTGAAGGCGTGAGAGGGAGGTTTTGCTGAGACCAGTAAAAAGAGCGTTACAGTAGTCTAAGCGTGATGACACAAAGGCATGGATGATTTTGTACCCTTATGAAAGAGTCCTACGTGGAGAGGTAAATATTAGAAGTGCAGGTAACGCATTCTGGTGCCTATAAATGAAAAAAAAAGAATGAAGGGAGTTTTTACTTCATATTTTAGAAATAAAGTGATGGGGAAAAAAATTATGACGTCTTTTTAAACGAAATTTTCTAGCGCGACCTGCCTGCTTCACTTACGTCACTGCTTATTAAGGTCCGTCCAAAATTACCGTGGCCCACCCAAAAATGAAAACCTGGCGCCGCGCCTGTTATAACCTCTGCAAATTGTTGTTCTTCACTTTATCAAACTGAGAGTTTGTACAGCTAATGTCAAGATGTAAAACTATGAATTCAGTTGAGCTCTTCCCTCCTTCCCTCTCCTGTTTCTCCTTAAACCCGACAGCCGATGTCGGGTTTAAGGAGAAACATGAAGAGGGAAGGGAAGAAGGAGATGAGGCAAACAGAGTGAGTGCAACGTAGAGAAACCAGACTGGTATAGAGGTGAGCAAAACGGCTGGAAAAGTGTGGCTGTTGAACAATCTCAATAAGAAAAGTGTGGGTGTTGAATCCCCCACATCCCCCACAGGTGCGACGTCCATGGTATATTACAATGGCTGTTGGCAGGAAGGATCTCCAGTAGCGGTCAGTGTTGCAGCCAAACTGAAGAAGCCTCTGACTGAAGACACTCTTCCGTTGTCGGACAGTCATGCGAAGAGAATGCTCAGGGTTGTCCATCATTTTCTTGCTTCTCTGGAGAATCCTTCTTTGCATTATCTCCTCCAGCGGTTCAGAAACTACAGAAACTCTGGCTGAGTCCTTGAAAGGGCTTGGAGTTGCTCCATCTTGTTGGCCAGTGATCTCACATTGCCCATTATGATCGATGGAAGAGATGGTTTGAGTTTCCTCTTTCTCTGTCTCCGTTTTGCTCCCACTCTGCACCCACGCTTCTTGCGTTTTAGCCCATTTGGGATTTGTGGCTTCAGTTGAGGTATTGAGTAAGTTTACATGCAGCCAATATCCGGGTTATGATCGGGTTAAGGTCGGCATTCGGGTTTCAGGGTTGATCAGAATAACCCGTTTACAAGCATAAATAGAAAGAGTTACCTCTAACTTGCATAACCCGATTTAAATGCAGACGTTGGGGTAGTGTCAGGACGTGTGGACTACGTCCAGACGCAATATGAGTCATTTCCGGTTCTTCTTGTTCCGGTATCCGTGAAAACAACATTTTTCCCAGTTCGGAAGAGATAGCGACCGCATTTGTTTGCGCTTTAGTTTCCTCGTCACTACGAAAGTGTGGTGCTGTGCCGCGACTCGCCATGTTGCTCCCAACTTGTTGTTTACTTCCGGTGTTCTGGCGCATACAAGACGTCTCGCTACTCAAAAGACCAAGATTCCTTGTGAACAGAGCATGCGCAGAACACACGCTTTGATGGGGATATCCCGGTATGCGTTTACATGACCAAACATTCGGGTTAGAAAAGGGTTACCCCAGGTGTAGTAACCGGGTTTTTAAAAACCCGGTTATGAGCATATCCGGGTTTTTGGCGGTGTTTACATGGACCTGCGGAACTGGGTTATTGCGAATATTTGGGTTTTAAAAGGGTTACTGGCTGCATGTAAACGCACTAGTATTATTTCAGCCTTTCCAATGTTAATCAGCTGCTCCCAATTGTAAACCAGCTTGTTTCCATGGTTACGCATCATAACAAATACTCAAAAAGTGAAAAAAACTAAAAAAAAAAAAAAAAAAGCAGTAAAAATCCTTCAAGCTTCACAGCACCAGAAACAGAAAAGTAAAGATCAGTCCTAGTGGAAACATTTAAAGTCATATTACTTATTATATTCTATAGGATTATAATAAAGTAATTAATATTTTGATTTCACGGATTGGTCACATCTTATTATTGACTAACACTTTGTTTGATAAGCTTTATTAAAAATAGAGTTCTTTGATTTATTTAAAGGAGATGGTTAGTTTCTTCATTCTTCTCTTGAGCTGGAAAGAAGCAGTTTATAAGCAAATGCATGAGACCTTGAGGCCATACCTCATGCAGACTAGTTCTGTGTCATAGGAGAGGGGAAAATGACTTGTGGTGGAAAACAGTCATTTCATTCTGTTACAATTACAAGCTATTTGGAAATTCTTTCTGAAAAAGTTAGGAAATAATCAAAAGATAGATTAGGTTAATAAATAAAATGGATTACAGCAAGGGCGGAAATCCCATTTCAATTTGGGGGGGGGGGGGGGGGGAACGACGACAATAAACAGTAAAACTTCAGAGAGTAATTTTTGGGGGGGACATGAAAAAAAATGCTCTCTACATACAACGCTGTATGTCCTTATAAGAGACTGACCTGAGACTGTACCTGCGTCTGACAGGCTCTGGCTGCCTGTGCTCCAGCGACTGGACTTTGCCTGATGAAACCATTTAGAAACAATTTCATTTCTTTCTTATAGATGTCTTTATCAAAATGCAAGTTTCTACTTACTTGACGTTCTGGAGCATTAAAAAATGACCTGATGTCTGCCATTTTTCATTTCTCTGCCTTTTCAACTGACCTGGTCTGCTGACAGTTGGACAGCAACACACACACAGATGGGATATTGTCATTAGAACGGAGCTGGAGGATATTGATCAACAATAATATCTTGCCAGTTTTGTACATCTCCATAAGCATCCTTTCTTTTTGTTTTCATTTCAATAACAAGACTGTGGCCTAAAACGGAATAAGCAATTCAGAATAAAGATTTAAAAGTAGATCGTTAATAGTTGAAGCAACATGTCCTGAAATGACACGGCTATTAGCTGACCAACAGCTACACGTGTGGACGGATGCAAAGCATTAATTTTAAGTACTAAAACATATCTAACTTTTTCACAACAAAGAGAGAGAACATAAAATGTCAAATTAAAATGTTATTAAATCACATAACATGAAAGCTACTAAAATCCAAATATTGATTTTAATATATTTGAAAATTTCCTTCTAAATATGTCTAGAAAAAAATAACACACTTCAAATCAGCTTTCACAAGTCAAGTATCAAAATGACTGAAATCTCTTTAATAAATCATAGAAATGTTTGTAGGCTATTAGAGAATAACTCTGTAATATTTAATAACTTTATCTAAGTCCTACTGAACAAAAAGATACACAAAATCTAAAAATATATTCTTGAAATATTTGTTTCATTTTAATAATAAAAATTAAAAACATTTACTTTACAAACACACTAAACACATACATACTCTACAGTTTATCTTTCAGTTTAATCGATCTCTCACTTTTCTCAGTTTTCATAGTGTTTTTGGGTCTGTGTGGCCAACGGGATCTTTGGCTCTATGTTTTACACTGAGAGCTTAGACAACGTGCCTCCACCACACATTTGCTGCTAGTTCATCCCTAAGCTGCACGGTGCACCTGCACTTTGACATATTGTAAACAGCTGCAGAGCCTGGGGAAGACGGGATAAGAGCGGTTTAACGCTGTGGTTTTCCATACATCAGACCAGTTAGTTTTGATTCTACCATATTCATCTGCTAAATAGGATGAAACACGGACATTTTCATCGATCTATAAATGCTCCGCAGATTCCAGGGGCAGACCGTGAAATTGTACATGTCCGGAAAAAGGAACTTTTGGTCACCTTAGTGAATGGAATAATAATAGCGGAATAATCCTGGAATGACCAGAGAACATGAAGTGACAACTTTTTTTTACTGTGGTGGTGGTCTGTCATAAAGGGATCTCCGACCGGTGATCAAAATCTAAAGATAATCGGTGTCCATGTTTGACATTTATGACCACATCTGACATACATATTCAAGTTTGTAGAACAAGCGTGTGATTATTGACTTACTGCTGGAAACCGTTGGCTTTTTGATTCCCGCTTTCCGTGAGCCTGCGGGCTGCTGTGAAGTTGTGAGCGGGGCAGAGCTGGCAGCCCCGCCCATTGGAAACAGCGTGTGTGGACCGACCATACCAACTTGAGGAATTGGGGGTGGGGGGTGGGTGGGGGACTATAATTTCTCAACAATTAAAAACACATTTTTTTGTATTTGCAGACTAACTTTTACGTTGTGGTTTTAGAAGACAATTCAGGTTTACTGATAGCATTTATGTGTTTACAATAACTTTTGTGGGGGGGACAACTTTGTGTGAGGGAACACCCCCCCCCCCCCCCCCGTGATCTCCGCCTATGGATTACAGTAATAAATAAGATGGATTACAGTAATAAATAAGATGGATTACAGTAATAAATAAGATAGATGGAGAATGATTGATCTTGTGAAGGAGATTTTTAACATTCATAAAACCAGATAAAAAATGCATAGAAGGAGGCAGCAGCAGCAATGGAACAGCAGTTTAAAATTATTTTATTTACATAAAAACAATTAACAGACTGAATAATGTACAAGTGTAGGTTTTCTTTGCAACAGTTACAGATGAAAGTTGATCCCACGTTGTCTCAGTTTGTCACAGCGGCGATTTGAGCATCTGTAGGCTGCACAAAAGTCAGGCATGTTGACCCTCAAGCTTCACAATTAATAAAGGTGTATTTCTGCAAACATAAATCCAGAAATGTCCTGTTTTAATAGATCCCAATATAAGTTTTGTGTAACAAACCAAGATGCTTAAAAATCGCGGGCAATTTAGCATTAACTCATTTAAAACAAAAGGAGCGACTCCCACTGAGGTAAAGAGTAAACTTTGTTTTGCTAAGCAGTCCACCCACCGTAGCCTCGTCATCTCTAAGCCAAGTTAGATAGCTAATAAATACAAAAACATCCACAAACACAGCTATTTACAGAACAATTGGGCTGTCATTAAATCGTTATTGGTTTTATAGAGCCACATAAAATATCGATTGTGGTCTCAACCTGAACAATATGCAGATAGCCTAGGCGGGACACATGGTTCATATTTAAGTCACTTTCAAAAGCAAAAGCGTTACTTTCAACATGTGCAAGTATGTTGCCTCAAGTCCATGTGTTCTAAGGTTTGTAATAAGGCAAACCGCTTGTAAATCTGTTAATATTTCATCGAGTTAAGGGTGTTTTTGTTTAAGCTGATCACTCACCTTTTCGCTGCCACCATTGAGAGCGAAGGGGTCTGTTGTCTGAGGTAAGATGGCCGTCGTTTAGCTACGCCCTGGACTCCCGCTTTTGCCATCTAGTGTTTATATACATATATATGTTGGGCTCAGCCAGCATAGATATCATATATAGCTAGATCCCCTAAATGGGAGTCGACAGCGTCCTTACACGGCGGCCATCTTACTTCGGACAGCTAACCGTTCTCTAGCTGAGGTTGAGTGCACGGCTCAAATAAAAATACTTATAACTCGATGAAATATTAACGGATTTACAAATGGTTTACCTTATTACAAACCATATGATACTGTAGCGTTATGAATATCCTAATTGTCTGCCCTTAACAGCTGCCCTTTACACAGTGACAACGTGCATGAATCGCCAAGGTCGAGTGTTGTTTCTGAATGTTTACATTCCAGGAGAAGAGACAGAAGAAGAGAAGAAGAACGCTTTCCATTAATTAATCAAAGTACTTTATTTGTGATAAGCTAATCAAAATATATGTTGATCAATATTAATCAGGTGACTGATCTGTGAAATAAAGATGTCATGATTTATGTGTTTAATGAATAAACAGGACTCTGCACCAGACAGACTGATCAACATAACATAGAAACACATGACACATTTGCTCTCATCCAATCAGAACTTTCGTCTGTCGTAGGGCAGAATCTGGGCTGTTTACTTAAGTTGTCCAATCCGGTTTACTAAGATTTATAAACAACTAAGGGATATAAAACAAGGCAATGCCATTTTATCCTCAGTTCCATCCCAGCCTCAGTTCTGTTCGATCTGAGTTCCAAAGGAGTTACATCATAGACTCAACGTAGTTTTCAACCAGCTCTCGATCCATCACCACTAAGAGAGGTGCAGCCTGGCCAGATGCACTTTCTACTTTAAGCTGAGAACTGTCAAGCTGGAAATTTCTGTCGTTAGAACAACAAGACAACGGTTCCTTCACAATAAGAGCTGAACTTGCCAAGATCTGCTGCTACTGCCGGAGCTATCCGTAGACTGGT
The DNA here is from genome assembly GCF_043380555.1 of Nothobranchius furzeri. Taxonomy (NCBI): domain Eukaryota; kingdom Metazoa; phylum Chordata; class Actinopteri; order Cyprinodontiformes; family Nothobranchiidae; genus Nothobranchius; species Nothobranchius furzeri. The sequence goes on from NC_091745.1 coordinate 33,087,213, forward strand.
TTGTCGTGCTGCACCACTGTTTCATCAGCCCAGCACCAAGGGGGTTCTAGGACCTGGCACTCCTGATCTGACCGCGGGAGACTCCATAGGTACGTAGTCACGGCACAAGATGGCGGCTCACGTCATAAGCTTCTGAAGCCTCGTGGTCCGTAGTCATAACATCAGACAACCAGATCCACCTACGGCAGCCTAGAGATTCTGAACACGCACACACGCACGCACCAACACTATAACATTCAATCCATATGCATCCATCATTGAGTTAGTCCTGGTAGATTGTTGGAATTCATAATTATAGAAATTACAGATTCTTAAACGAACCCAACTCTCTCTTTTCTTGTCTCTCAGTCAATACAAAGTGTTTAAGTAAACTCCCTGATGATAAAAACAACCACTTCTGATTATAATATCTGGATCTAATTACAGTGTAAAAATATATACACTATTTTCCACTACAATACATAGCCTTGATGCGGGATTTTTACACATGTTGAAATTACCGCTATTACTTTTGAAACACGACATAATTGTGAACAATGTGTCCCGGCTAAGCTATTTTGCGCGTTAGGTTGACAGAGACCACAATCAATATTTTCATAGGGTTCGTATGGTTCAACGAAACTAAGAAGTGTACGTAAACCTAATGTTTGTCTAAATGGCTGTCTTGGTGGATGTTTTAGTGTTTATTAGCTGTCTAACTTGGCTTAGAGAAGACGAGGCTGCCGTGGCTGCGCCGCTTAGCTACAATGTTATACCTCAGTGGAAGCTGATGGTAAAATTGCCCTTGCTTTCCAGGCGGCTTACTTTGTTAAAAAAATGCAAAAAATTTAGACTGAAGTATATTAAAATAGCGGAAATTGCTGGCTTTGTTTTTGCAGAAACACATGAAACCCAACAAGCATGCCTGACTTTTGTGCTGCCTATGGATGCTCTAATAGGCGATGTCTTCAATCACAACAACGTGGGATCATCTTTCATTCGTAAGATTTAACTATAACAAACATTCAACTGTGTTAGGCTGATAAGTCTCTGTCATTAGCTTTGCTTTTAACTGCTTTTTAGAAATAACAGTGATGGCAAAGTTTAAAATCTATCAGCTAACTGTGATTTTAATAAGTTTAATTGCTTGAATTCAAGATTTCTTGGTTAATCATTGCATGTTTCTGTCTTCACACCTTTTGTTTAACTATTGTTGGTCTTATGTTCATGTTAAAGGAAAAGGCTGTAAACTATTTACAATGATTTATTAAGCTGCCTACATTTTGTCACTTGTTTAAGATTTCCCAAAGATGGAGAAAGAAGGAGGCAGTGGGAAGTCGCGATCTTCCTCAGAGCTGACGCTCAGTGGCATCACGATCAAAACTGTCAGCAGGTAAAAAACCTTCCCTGTGTTTCAAAAAGAACCTAAAAATGCAGTCAGAAGAAAAACACAAAAGATGTTTGTAGTCTTTAGAAAAACTGCTGGCTCATCAAATCCCCCTGATAAATAAATACAATGAATAAATGCCACACTTACTCATCATGATTACTTGTTTGCCTTTAGGTAGTCAAACTATAGTTCCTGTCTGATTTCTCACCTGACATCATGTTGTTCTATAGGCCTATGCAAAGTATAAAGGCAACCTCACTCTCCAGTTACATTGGTAATTGTAATCTCAGGATTTGTTGTGCGGCGAGCCATGACCAAGCTGTCCTGTGATGCCTGCCGTGCCAGCCTGGTGATGATGCTGCATCTCCGTGCCTTGGCCCTTCACTTGGTCAGATTATCAATGGGAGTCTCAGCACAGGTGTTGTCCCAGCTGCTTTGAAAGCAGCAGTTATTCGGCCGACCCTGAAGAAACCTGGTGCTGATGTCTCTGTGATCGAAAATTACAGGCCTATCTCTACCCTGCCCTTTACATCTAAACTGCTTGAGAAAGTCATTTATCAGCAGCTGGTCTCACATTTAGCTGACTCTGATCTGTTTGAGGTTTTCCAATCAGGGTTCAGGTCTGGCCATAGCACAGAGTCTGCTCTACTGAGGGTCCTAAATGACATCTATCTATCACTAGATCAGGGAACATCTGTGCTGCTTCTGTTATTAGACCTGACAGCAGCCTTCGACACAGTTGACCACGCGATTCTTCTTGATCGCTTGGAACGATGGGTTGGGATCAAAGGGTCAGCTCTGGACTGGTTTAGATCGTATCTCCAAAACAGGACATTCTGTGTTAAACTGGGTGATGTTTTTTCTTCTTGGGAGGGGCTCCGGTGGGGGGTCCCGCAGGGGTCGATCCTTGGTCCACTTTTGTTTGCCATTTATCTGCTACCTCTGGGGTCAATCTTTCGTAAACATGGCCTATCATTCCATCTGTATGCTGACGATTGCCAGATTTACTCTCCATTGTGTCAGGAGAAAGGTCACTCTATTCAGTCCTTTGTCTCCTGTGTTAATGAGGTGAAGTCTTGGCTAATGTCCAACTATCTACATCTGAATGAGGGAAAGACAGAGCTCATTGTTTTTCACCCCAACAGCAGGAATGTGGATCGTTATGCTGATCTTGGCCCTCTTTCTCCATACTCAAAACCAGTTGTTACCAGTTTGGGGGTGAAACTTGATGTAGGACTTAAATTTGATGCTCACATCAATTCTGTGATCCGGTCCAGTTTCTTTCACCTGAGACGCCTTGCTAAAATCAAGCATATGCTGTCGAGAGCCCACCTGGAGTGGGTACTGCATGCCTTTGTAATTTCTCGGCTTGACTACTGCAACTCTCTCTACGCAGGGTTGTGTCAGTCAACATTGCGTCGCCTACAGGTTGTGCAGAACACCGCTGCCAGGTTCCTGACTGGGACCAGGAAACGGGACCACATCAGTCCAGTCCTGGCCTCCCTGCACTGGCTTCCGATTTCCTATCGCTCACAATTCAAAATACTCGTCTTTGTTTATCATTTCTTCCAGGGTGGTGCTCCCCCCTATCTGGCCACACTCCTGAACAAACATTCCCCATCACGCGCTCTGCGCTCCTCTGACCAAGGCCTGCTCGCTGTCCCTCGGTCTAGGTGTCGTACCCGTGGGGACCGGGCTTTCTCAGTCCTAGCACCGTTACTCTGGAACCAGTTGCCACCCTCAGTTAGGCTGTCCCCTTCTCTGCCAGTCTTTAAGAATCACCTAAAAACACACCTCCTCCGCTTGGCGTTTCCAGAACATGTTTGATTATGGCCCTCTATTATGTTGAATCCATTCCACAGTTTTCATTGGTACACTCAATCCATCCACTCAATCCAATTGTGTTTCACACATTTGTATTTTACCGGAATGTTTCATCTATCTTGTTATTTCCATTTTGTATTTTGTAATTTGTATTTTGTAATTTGAATTTCTTTTATTGTTGATTTATTCAGTATAATTACTTACAACTGTACCATGTTCAGCGCTTTGGGCTTCCTGACAGGGTTGCGGAAGGCGCTTTATAAATAAAGCTTTGATTGATTGATTGATTGATCTGCCTGTGATGACCAGAGCTACCATTTGCTGACTCTGAAGAACAACAGGGGTCTTGTGGTCCCATCTGAAGGTACTGTGAGGGTCATCAGAGAAGCAGAGTGGGCAATTCGCCAGGCATCGGTGAGCAGATGGTCACAGCCCATCAAACCACTGGAGGTCGTCTACATTGTGCGCAAGAGGATCGGGTCAGAGGATGTCTTTTTGCTTGGGGAGCACATCAGTGAGACACAGCACGGAACTGAGTCTCACTCCCATCCACTGTTGACATCTATTGTCTCCCTGTTCTTCAAGCTGAGGATGCAAGATTAGCAACTCTTAGCTTTCGGTGTGACAGAGTGAGACAGAAGCTCACAAAGCTGTCCTTTTCAAAGGTCAGTAGGAAATCACAATGTGCTTTAGCATCTGTCTTAGATCTGTTATTTTTATAATCAAAAACATGTATAATCTGTAATAAACATGTTTTTCATAACTGTCAGTCTGTCATTCATTTACTCTTTAATTTTTGATGTGTTTATTTAGCCCTTTACTTAATTAACTCACAATTATCCCAGTTTTCTCTTCTCAAACTTTCATTTTAAATGGGTTGCAGGCTGAAAGTGGAAATAAATATAAATTATTATAATAACTTGCCAAAGCAAGTATACATTAGGTTCATATTACCTGCAAATATTAAAGTCAAAGTAAATAAAATATATTCTGTATATCTTCAGTTGTCTTTTTATAAAATATTTTCTCAGTCATTGAGGTTCTAGAGTTGTTTTGTTTTTTGGACTAGGTGTTTAAATTTTGTTTCAAGCTTCTGTGTATTTTTATTTTTTTGTTTTACTATTTTCTGTAAATGAAATCAGGTATTTGAGTTTTTATTTATAAGTTGATTTGGTAAGTTCTAATGTATCTTAAAACTTATATTTATAAGTTGACCTTAGTTTACAAACTACAGCTAGTTCATCAGAAGCAGATCTTATTGACATTAAAACGGTAAGTCTATGGGAAATTGACAGGATAGGGGAAAATGGCTGGAAAGTGGAGTGAAATAAGGGGCGTTTCCTGCTAAAACTGATATATTTCATAGCCACGTCTCTAATGTTTCTAAAAAATCAAACCGTATGAAAATCGGTTGAAAATTGAGAAAGTTAACAGTTGTTTAAATAGTGCATGCACCACTAAACACCAGTTAGAGAAGGGCAGCTGTCAGAAGTAATATGGCCGCCGCGTACGGACGTCAGGGTCCATTGACGAACAGCGCGGGTGAAGGATCTAGCGACAAATGTGATCGATGAGCTCGACATGGGTTTAGACGTCCTCATTATTCAGCGTGGTTAATACATTTCAGAGAACATCGAACGGCATGTGGAAATAAACATGGAGCCACACGTCGGATCGCTGCAGGAGCAGGCTCTAAGGAGAAAGGAGAGGCTAAAAGAACTGAGAAATAAGAAAAGCCATGTAAGTTTCACTCCTGGTGTATAGTACTTTCAGGTAAATATAACACTGCTATTTCAAATCAAGTCGGTCTTTTGGCCACGTAACATTAGAAGACTTAGCGTATAGCTAACTTTAGCTAAATGTGAAGCAAATAAACGAAAACATTGCAAGTCTTGTAACGTTAACTACTCTTAAATATGCTTATATGTCGAAATTGCATTTACATTAGTCAAGTTAATTCTTGTTTTTTACTTGCAGCTAAACGTTAGGTGAATGGTAATTTGCGAAGCTGTCACTTCAGTAAAGTTGACCTTTCCAGCTCAAGAACATCAGATTAGAATGCTATTTCAAAACGTAAGTCACCTCTTTGGTATAAGGGAAAGGTAGGGTGTGTCCGAATCCAGGGGCAGGATGCTTGTGAGGACGGGTCCTTACCGGTTCAGCTAGGTCGGGTCCATGCTCGACCGCAAAAACCGTAAGTCAGCGGCTCTGAATTCGGACAGTCTAGCCTTCACCTCTACGGTGGCCCGTAGGTCCCGTCACAGCCGCGGCGGCAGCTAACACGCAAAGGAAAAATGCTAAAGCTAGCGAACATGGAGCAGGAGCATTAAGGAGCTACAGCAGCTTCACGTCCATCAGCAGCGTTTGTTCACAACCGTTTTCAGGTAAAGTAGTTTTGTTTATTCTAGAAGCTTTCAGGACTTACATGTTAACTTTAGATGGTTTCATGTATGTTTTAAGCTACAGAATGAACTTGTTAAACATACACAACACATTACTACAGAGTATTAACATGTAGGTAATTATTATAAACCAAATGCTTTATAAATGTTGAATGCAGTAGGATGTTTTCTAATGTAAATTGGAACTTAGCACTTCTTTTTTAGCATCAAGTGGGTGTAAACTTTTTAAAACAGGCTTTTGTAAATAAAGTAACAAAAAAGTGTTTTCAATGTGCATTTGTTTATTCAACTTAAGCCTAATAATGATTAGATCTGTCTTAAAAATGTAAATTCTCTGTAGTTTTTATTTAACTATTCCCTGCTGCTTTTCTTTAAACAGAACAGAACCAGTGTACTGCAGGTTATATGTTTGTTTTACATTTTTCAATAAAAAAAACTTTTCTTATCTATTACAGGTCAGCATGCACTGCACATCTGCCTCTGTGCTGGTGAAGATGTGGCCCTGGAGAATGAGACTGAGGAAGATGTTACAGACGATCAGAGGCTGGTATGGAGGTCAGTGGTGCTCTGTCCTGGAGGAGGTACCAGCAGACCACCACTGCTGTTAACAGGCAAGTCATTTATGCAGACCTGCCAAGTACGCAATTTGGCATCTAATTACGCTGGTACGACTCACCCCTCTACGCAAAAAGCTGCAGACACGTGAGTTCTGTAGCGATTATGCACGTCTGGTACTCATGTCTGACAACACGACTCAGCAGCGTGGTGAAGAAGTTTAAGCCAATCATCTTAGAAAAGCGGAAAAGAACAATTCTGCCTGACTTATAGGGTAACACCCCCGCCCCCTCCTCCCTGCTGTATCCTCCAGTTCCCACTTGCTGCTGTTCTGGCGTTTAAAAAAGTAAAGTGTGTGTATGTGTGTCAGATGACTGGACCGGCCTAGTGGTCGCACCCATGGGAGATGCTGATGATTTAACACCCACACATTTTCTAATGAGCAGGTTAAAACACCCATGCTTTACCGCAGTTTAGTTAAAAACCGTTACTATCAGTCCGCTCCCTCCATGTTTCTCGATGTGTTTGCCGTCTCTCTCTCCCTCTCCTGCTGCTAATCAAAGCCTGCACATTTTTGCAACGATGTTACGTCATATTCTGCTCGGTTTTGTTGTTGAAACCCATTTCTCCTACCGCTCCCCAGCGCGCAAGCGGCAAAAACGTGCGCCCTCACTACAAGCTCGCTGCTGCGGTGCGCTCTGCTCACACACAACAGAACTGCTGCCTCCGTGCATAAAAACATCCTTTTTGTGCAAATCAACTTTTGACACTGGAACTAATTCAGTTGTGAAGTTATGTGTACTAACCCTGCTTATGGATCATCTCAGAGATGGATTGTCGATGTGAATATTTATTTGTTTGTTTGTTTATTTATTTTTTAACAAGAACAAGACATACAATTATTACAAAAAGCAAAAAAGAACCATTAGAATTGGCTGGGCTCAAGATCTATGTCAGGTTTAAACCCCTAAGACATCATAAACAACACAAGGAAGGAGATGCAAAAGTCAGAATTCTGTTTTATACTCGAGGAGGATGGAATAAGGTCCGATTAGCCCAGTCTCCACTGGGCCAGCAGATCCTCAAAACCATCCCGCCTTTGAAATCCGAGCGTGTCCTTTTATTACAAGCTGGGCGGGTCCCTAGGTACATGCCTGAGAGCTTACACTGAAGGATGGGGGAATCACAGCTCTCAGTTTTTAGTAATTGTTACAAGTTTCACACAAAGAGCGTTCAGTTTTTCTAATCGGTGTCTATTCACACGATGTGCAACAGACAGTTGCACGATTCAGCAGTAGTCCAAGTCAGCAGATGTCCTTGGGCAACATCAAAATCATCAATATTAGAACCAATAAAAGGCTTGAACTACTTCAGTTATGTGAATGAATCTAATATATATGAAAGTCTAATGTTTATCAGTACATTACAGACAATAATGAACTTTACCACAATATGCTAATTTTTTTAGAAGGACCTGTAGTTTGTGATTTGTGAATCCTTTATTTGGTAAATGGTAAATGGCCTGTGTTTAATGTAACTCCTTCTAGAGTCCTGGAACCCCTCAAGGTGCTTTACAACACAATCAGTCATTCTCACACACATTCACATGCTGCTGGAGGTGAGCTACGATGTAGTAGAGGTGCTGAAAAAAATCAATTCAAGTCTGAATCGAGATTCTTACTTATAAAGGTTCAGAATCGCAGACGTTCCGCTGCTGTTTCTCACCAGGATCAGCTGATGGAGGGCTCTAGTTTCGTTGCGATGTTCGTGCCAGCGGACACGGTAGCGTCAGGGAGGGGGCCGGGGCATGACGCTTAGCCTGGCAGATGGCCAAGCAAAGCCTGGTGGCCCGCCAGGCTTATAAAGCGCTGGTGTAAACCCTGGTTTATTTTGGTCACCCATGAAATAAAACATTTTATAATTAAAGCAGATTAACGATGCAGGAAGTTGAAAAATTTGTTGGAATTAACCTTTTCGCATTAGAAACTAGAAAGGGAACCAATTCAGCTTTATACAAAACAAACAACAATAAATGAATAAAATAAAACAGGAAGAATTAATAAGTAAAATATTTTGCCAAATAAATGAGGAAAAAAAATCAAATAAAAAAACTGGCCATGCTTGTGACCCTCTAAACTACCTCACCATGGATTTTGCACAAGCTGCAATTATGATGTGGGCGTAGGACACCAGGGAGCTGCAGGTAATGTATAAATTGGCCCCAGTGGGGTGTACATATGTGTTTCTGTTTAATATTAAAATACATGATACTTTGTAGGTATTCAAGAAGATGTTTCCAGCTTGTGAATTGGGAAATTACATTGTGAAAAGCAAAGGGGTTGAAAAAGTCTCCAAAAAAAACCACCGCACATGCGGTACTCAAAAAAAGTTTAACAAGGTTGGCAGGTCTGTTTATGTAGGAACCTCTATTAAAAACAACACTGTGGTTTTATTTGCTGAAGAGTCACAATTGTTATACCGGTGGATCCATAAACCATCTCCTCATTTCATATTTCTGAATACGTCTTAGAGATGTAACAGCCGTCGTCTGAGCCAGCCCAGCGGTCCCTGTAGATGGACGATGGAGTGGACAGTGAGAGGAAGCGTCCCAAAGCTCTCTCTGCAGACCGTCCTGTATGATGTTCCTCTGACCAGAAACGTCCAGCCACGGGTCTGCTCCAGCCCTCCATCCACGTCTGGATCCTCCTGCAGCAGATCCAGCTGCACTGTTAAAGACTTCCTGCTCACTCAGTTTAAATAAATGATCCAGGAAGAGTCACTCAGGTTAATCCTGCTTTAACCGTACATAACTGGTCCATACTGGTTTTGATCTGTAAATAAGTGTAACGTATTATAAATAATCTTGTCTCCTTACCATCTTTTCATTTTCTGTTCATGTAACATGTTCAAAAACATCTGTAATAATAAAATTGGTGATAAAACCAATGACCAGAAAGAGTTATCAGTTAGTATTTGTTTTAATAAACGTGTTAAAATATCAAACAGCTAAATAACATTAACATGATGACAGTAGAAGGCCTCTCTCCCAGGAGGACCACCAGGTAAAGCCTCTCCTGACCCTGGACACATGCGGTCCTACAGAGAAAATCAGAGACCACAGGTGAGAAAAAGGCAATAAACACATTTTCACATTTATCCACATGAGAAGATAAAAATTATATTCTTCACACAAACAATTTGAACTTCATTAAAACGTGTCAGCTGTGTACATCCCTGAATGTAAAACTGCTTTTCACAGCAGAACCCACGATGAACTACTGTGGTCATGTGTAAATAACTTCACTCTTCACCTCTAAGCTTAATAAAAATGCTTCTTTGCTCTGTTGTCCCTAAAACAAATGACTAGTTTATTTTGCTGCACACAAACGGGAATAACTACGGGACCCGCGATACAAGCTCATTATGGCTGATTTCTGCCTAAAATGTTGTTTAAAAACAAATATACAAAAAAAAATGTCTATAAACTGAACCGCTTTAAGCATTTTAGTTTTCTACGGCTATTATTTAAACAAACGTACGTATACATTTTCACTGCCCTCCTGTTTCTCTTCCTGTTGAAAATCCAACAGCAGGCGCGTAAAGCATGCTGGGATAGCCTTGTTATCTGAGGAGACACCAGACACATCCTCGAAATGTGGGTGGAGTGAGGACGCATTTGAAGAGAGAAACGAGAATGAGTAATCTTGGAATTCGGACAGTACTTGTCGCTGCACTGTGATGTCATCAACCTCAAAATGTGCCCTCACATGCATCCTGCTCCTTTATTCGGACACACCCGTAGTCTACAACTTCAGTCAATTTGGCAAGATATTCGCAGATTCGACTTTTGCAACCTTCTGAACAGATGGGTAATTAGAAACATAACATAACTCTTCGGTATCATGGCAAGGTAGTGAACAAGCTACATCGTTGTTTCTTGAAGAAAAATAAATAAATAAATGTCATCTGTCCGTCCTCTGCTCCTGACCCTTTACATTGCTCTCTATGGGCCGACGGAACAGAAAAGTGCCCAGGAATAGTCTGCCAAAACACACATGCTGACCATACTACAGTAGTTAGTTTAATCCAGTTATACATTTTTGATTTTGTGTGAAATTTGAAATGATGTAAATTGCATTTGAGGTGGCCTCATGGATGGGGTCATCGGCTTGAACACTGTTTCTAACCACTTCTAACATCCTCCCTCTCCTGATAATAACACTTTACTTTCTTTGACGTTGGATGTGCTACTACTAGTTTACCCGTTTAATTATAGATTCACTAGGATAAATACAATAAAGTTTATCTCTCTAAATAGAAAATTTACTACGAAATAACAATGGAACCATAGAAACATTACTTGGTATATATATATATATATATATATATATGTATATATATATATATATATATATATATATATATATGTGTGTGTGTGTGTGTGTGTGTGTGTGTGTGTGTCTGCTCTGTCTTCTCCATCCCCAGTGAGTCGTGGAGGATGGCTGCTTATACTGAGTCAGGATCCTCTGAAGGTTTCTTCCTGTTAAAAGGGAGTTTTCCTCTCCACTGTCGCTACATGCTTGTTTAGTATGAGGATTGCTCTGACACTAGTCAGTGACTCAATGCAACCTGCTGGGTTCCTTATATAGGAAACTTTTTACTGAGTGGCATACCTAACTGTTTACTGTGTGAAGTGCCCTGAGACGACTATTGTCGTGATTTGACTCTATATAAATACAATGCATTGAATTGTTAATTTTTTTCATTGTTATTTATTCATAGTAAAATAGTAATGATAAAACTTGTTGAGGTTAAAATAACTTTTCACTCCAGTAAACTAGACTTTAAAATTATCCCCTTTTTTTTTTCAAATGAGCAATGACACAAAAATAGGGGGCATTATTATATGAGGCAGTATCTGTGGTAGATGGCATTGCTCCCGCACACCAATAGTAAATGCAGCTGGACATCTGGTGAGATCAGCAGGTTCTCTTACACCCTACAGGACCAAAAGAAGACAATTGTGTAAGAACAGTACCTCACACTGAATGTGTTTCCAATTCTATCAGTAACTAAAGAAAGCAAAACAACTATTACAACAGTTGGTTGTATTTATTTGCTATTACAAAGTTAATACGAGGCGGCATATCTAGTCAAGCTGCACATTTTGTAAGCAATTTAGGAATTATTTAATACATTTAAGCAGTCTTTATGGAATCTACTCTGGAGTTAAGTGAACCTGCTTGTTGAAAGCTGCTGGTTCACTGTTAAGTCAGTTACACCAATTGTACACCAGTAAATAAGGAGTTGTTTAATCGGTTTAAAATATCGTACAATATTTTACAAATCTCAACTTCACTAGACACAATTTGGAAAAAAAAGCTGTGACAACACAACAAATAAGTCAAATAAATAAATATGGAGGAACCATAACAGCATCAGTAAACATCATGTCTGAGCTCTGTGCGGCGTATTTATATTCATAGTGATGTTCACTTTGATGCCTAAGCTCGCCTAAATTATTTTAAAATAAATAAATGTGTATTTGTGTGTCTGTTATTGTGTATTACGATGTACATTGTTTTTAATTCAATATGCCTGTAAGACAGGGGTGGACAACTCCAATCCTCGAGGGCCGGTATCCTGCATCTTTTTGTTATTTCCAACAGATGCAACAGAGTGAAACAAGAGGATGTCACTTTCATTGTCCAGTGGAATGCGGAGATCATTTGAAAGACAACGGTAGAACCCGCCCCACAACCGAGAGCCGTCAATGGAGCGTTGCCAGACTAAATACTACATTTATTTAGTCTGGCTTGCCAGGCTACAAGTAGCCTTCTAATCAGATACTTTTTTTTACCCTTAAGCCGGGCGTACACTGTGCGACTTTTTCACTTTTTTGAGCCAATATTCCACTCGTGCGAGAATCCACGACCTCGGGGTGAGTTTAGCGCTGAGCGTCGTGTAGTGTACAGGGGGTTACGAGAGGCGATTAACACCACGTGACCAGCTACCGATCAGCAATCGTGAGCTCGCACGGACTTCTGGCGTGTTTAATATTTTGCTCGTCCCTCGTGAGGGTATCGCACTGTTGAAGCGGCGCTGTGAGCGGCTGCGACCCAAAAAGTATCAGAACCGCTCACGGCGCATGCGCAATCCTGCATCAACTCCGCTCATCCGCTATTTCCCTAATAACACACGTTGTTCGTTTTTATTTTACACGTTTTTTTACTCACAAAGATTGTCAAGAAAGCGTGTTTGTCATGTTCATGTCAAATTAAACTGATCACAAAACACAGATTTACTTTCTTTATGTCGTTTTCCTCATCCAACCCCCATAAATCCCTGTGTGTCCTCCTGCAGCACTCCCGAAGGACAACAGGCAAGACAAAAAAGTCTGACGTGTTGAGTAAAAACTGCTATTTTTAGCACATTTTTAGGGCCGACGTGTTGCTACCAGACGTACAGTGTGAGCAGTCAGATCACATCCGAGAACTGGGTCGTACAGTGTGAGCGCATGACTCGTGAGATCTGCCCTGCGAGGAAGTCGTACAGTTTGAGCTGAAGCTGAGTGCTACGAGTGAAAAAGTCGCAGTGTATGTACGCCCGGCTTTACTAGAGTAATGAACTCTATATCAGGAAAATATTGTCCTCGGCTTGTGTCCTTCCAGTGAGCTTTGCAGATGTGGGAAAATGTCATCAGGCAGTAATCATTGTTAAATTCATAATTATTCTCGGAGAGAGACCAACTCTTATCTGCCCCTGGGAGCCCCGTAATGCATAGCGTCATTTCAACATGGCGGTGTCCGCGACACGGTTTATATGCAGGTAGCGGCGCTGCGGCTGCTTTATATAGCGACTCGTTGCATTCTCCCTCAACCCAAATCCTCGGATCATGCATTTTAGCTAAAACGCTAACCTTAGCTTGCCTTGCGTTGACTGTAGAGTTGTGGGTGATGGTCACGCAGATGTGTCATGAGATTTGAAGCGTTGCTGCCTTTCACAGACACTTTTTCTGCACGTGCTGCAAACAGGATAGCCGTCTTCTATAAACTGTCCCTCGGCATTCTTCAAATATCCAAAAGATACCCGTACTTCCCACTTTGTCTTCTTTGAGGGATAATAAATGTCCTCCTGAGCGCTGCCGTCTCCTCCTTTGGCCATTATTTCAGCTTTAGCTTCAAGAAAGTTTAGGTCGTAAACAACAAAGTGCGCATGTGCCGCCGACAACTTCAGCAGATGATACGGTGGCTGGTAAGGGTCACCGCGCCTACACCGCAGCCACGGTAATCTACCGAGATAATATAGTTTTTTTTAAAACAAGACGGTTATTATTATCCAAGAGAGAGTGAGGTGGCTGCGTTGGAAAATGAGTAGATGGTGCTGTCATAAAGCTGCAAAATTGTAAGAATCTAAAAGATCTGTGACGTTGGAATGTCAAATTTGAACCTTAACTGATCAAAAGACGCAAATTTAGCTTTGACCAACAACTTTTCTATTATTAGTAAGTCCTCTATTGATCCATTCATTCAAAGCTGTATCTGTGTTTGATGACATAAATTGATGGTTTTTAACTATAGGAGTACAGATTGGTAGATCCCTAAGGGAAAAAGCTCGTCTGAACTGTATCCAAAATTTTAAGGAGTGTTTTACAATCAGATTTGAGGTGAATTTCCAAAAGAGGAAGTTCTGAGCAAAGTAGTGAATATAAGGAGGTTTGAGGACAAGATAAATGTTCCTTTCGCAACCCTTCTGGTGAGAAATTATTAGATAGGAACTCCTTCCAGTACAACATTGATCTGATATTAGAAGCCCAATTATTATACTGAAAGGTTAGGAGTGATAAACCCCCATGTTGATGGTGTTGTTGTAAGATTCCTTTTCGTATTCGAGGGTATTTGTTATTCCATATGAACTTGGATATTAATGTGTCCACAGATAAGAAAAAGGACTTGGATAAATATAGGGAATACACTAAAAGATATACAAAAATGTATGTAATACATTCATTTTGGTTGTGTTAATGCGTCCCCCTAATGATAAAGGCAGTAAACTCCATTGTTCCAGATCCTGTTTAAAGCGAGTTGTTGATGGTGAGAAATTAGCTGCAAATGTCTTTAAAGGTGTGTGTTACACAGATTCCCGGGTATCTAATTTTTGTGGGCTGATTTTGAATGGAAATATGTCAAGATTAAGGGTCTTAGCTGTCCCGTTTACTGGCAGAATTTCGCTTTTATGCAAATTGATTTTATACCCAGATATTTTGCCAAATTCTTCAAGTAAATTCAGGGCGGTGGGCAGACTGCTTGAGGGGTCAGACAGATCGTAATGGTTCTATTGATATAGCAAATAGGAGAGGCGATAATGGACAGCCCTGTCGAGTCCCGCGATGAAGAGAAAAGTAAGGGGAAAGATTATCGTTTGTTCGGACAGCTGCTAAAGGGGAAGAATAAAGAACTCTGATCCAGGAGACAAAACGTTCGCCAAAGCCAAAATGTTTGAGAGTGTAAAAGAGATAGTCCCACTCCACCCGATCAAAAGCTTTCTCTGCATCAAGCGATAATAATATTTCTGGAATATCGGGTGGAGTGGGACCATGCAGGATGTTTAATAGGCTGTTTGGTCATCTGCCACAACCGAGGGCAGGACCGTCTCTAAATGGTGGGCTAGCATTTTAGCGAGGATTTTACTATCCACATTCAGAAGTGAGATGGGGCAAAATGAGCTGCATTCAAGGGGAGTTTTATCTTTTTTAGGGATAAGAGAAATCGCCGCCTGTTGCATGGTTGAAGGTAAAGAACCCATTGTAAGTGAATCTGCAAATACCGAAAGTAGGATGGGAGAGATCTGATCTGCAAACTTTTTGAAAAATTCACTTGGATAGCCATCTGGCCTTGGAGATTTTCCGTTTTGCAGAGACGTTATTGTATTGATGAGCTGCTGTACAGAGAACGGCCTGTCCAGATCGACTACGATCTGGAACTATGAATTTTTGGAATTTGTATTTTTCTAAAAAAAAAAAAAAAAAAAAAGTCAAATGAATTATGGTTATTAAGGGATTCACTGTCATATAGCTTTGAGTAAAACCGTTGAAAGCACATTTTAATTTTAGAATGGTCTATTTGTCTTGTGCTTGAATCACCATTTATCTCTGCTATTGTCCTATTTACGGATTTCTGATGGAGCTGTTGAGCGAAAATCTTTCCTGTCTTCTCACCATGTTCATACGTTTTACTTTGCAATTTGTTCATCAAAATTTCTGTATTTCTGGTTGACAACAGGTTAAATTCCATTTTCAGGGTTAATTGCAATTAAATAAATCACTGGAAGGAGTAACAGCTAATGTGTCATCTAAACTAAGGATTTCATTTGTTAACTGTTCAATTCTCTTACTGTGCTGTTTTCTTTGTTGCACACTATATGATATTATTTGCCCCCTAAGGTATGCCTTCATTGATTCCCACACTGTTGAGGGGTACATACCTGGGGTCTGGTTATCCTGAAGAAAAAGAGATATTTCAGATGAAATGTACTTAATAAAGTTTTCTTCTGAAAGTAGTAAGGTATTAAGGCACCAGGGGTGATAACTAGTGTAGGAGATTGGTAAAGAGAGTGTCATTAACAGAAATGACTATAGCTTGGTATTCACATCTGTTCATATGTGAAATAAGATTTTTATCATAAAAATTAATCTATGCGAGAGTATGTTCCATGGACTGATGAAAACAAAGAGTAGTCTCGAGTTGTAGGGTTTTCAAAACACCATGCATCAGCTAGACCATTTGCATTAAGAAAACATTGTATTTGAGAGGCCGCGCTGGATATGGGCACATTCTTCAAGGTATCCGCGGGTCCTTATAAAGTCTTAAAAAGTCTTAAATTTACTTTTCCAAATTTAAGGCCTTGAAAATCCTTAAAAATTACAAATAATCCTGAAATACAATTTCCAAAGGTCTTAAATTACCAAAGACCCATTAAACTAGATTATTTTATTCATTTTTGTGAATTTCTAGTTAGTCTTCAGCATTTTTTGTGTATGATGTTGGCGTAAGCGGAACCGTACACATTCAGTTGGTTGTGAAAGGGGACTATTTTTAGATGAGCACATTAGCTGGTTAAGCTAGTGGGAGCTTGTGCCGTGGAGAAGTGCAAGTTTAATGGTAACTGGATGATTAATCCCACGTTCACGACGTGGTTAGCACCGGTCCCAGGCAATAGCTGGAAATTATAGCAGAAATTACATTTTAAAAAATAGCTTAAATTTGGTCAAAGTGGCCTTAAAAAAGGTCTTAAAAAGTCTTAAATTTGGCTCCCATAAACCTGCAGATACCCTGATTCTTAGACGAGCTGCGGTCCAAAATGGGTGACAATACACAGTTCATATCTCCTCCGAGGATGAGACAATGTGAAGAAGGTAAAGAAAAACCTGATCTGTTTTTGAAAAAGAATGTGTGTCTAGGTTTACAAAGAAAGCCGTCATCCCAATGTGGTGCATAGATATTTGTTAGAACGACTGGTGTGTTGTACAACCTCCCCACTATAATTCAGTAATGCCCTGCGGAGTCTGTTTCAACTTTTGACATAGCAAATGGGATTTTCTTGTTTACAAAGATAGCTACGCCTCTAGATTTAGAATGTAAATTGGAATGGTAAGATTGCCCGATCCATCCCCCCTTAATCGAAAGTGATCAATTGTTCGAAAATGCGTCTCCTGAAGAAAAGCAATTCCCACTTGTAGTGTACTCAAATGGTCTAAGACTTTTTTCTGTTTGACTGGGTGATTTAAAGATTTTACTTTCCAACTTACAAAGGTCACATCGCAGTTAGCTAATCTATTTGGAGAGTCTGTACCAACCATTGATGTATTTAAGATAGGGAGTATTTATTAATGCATACTCGATTTTAATGGTTTTAGTTTTTATTTTGATTGTTTTTATTGTGTGTTTTTGTTCAGCACTTTGGTCGGCTCTCATGCCGTGTTTAAATGTGCAATACAAATAAACTTGGTATGGTACTTGATATAGTATCTGTAACCCTTTCACCACTTGGCTCAATAGAATATGGTGCTGGCTATTGAGTCTAGTTACCCTTTAATCTCAAATTATGGTTGTGGCGAAAGAGACATTCCAATGTATATAAACTGTGTCTAGAAGTTTAACTTTGATTCCAGAGGTTTCCCAAGGCACTCAACAATATGTGGTAAAGCACTTTTGTTTCCCAGTGTATAACTGGATAAAGAAAACACTAACACACAATGAAATAGATTTTGAGTATCTGTATTAACCAAATGAGAATGATGAACACAAAAAAACTAGTTCCAATTACAGTAAGTTAACCCGTGTTTAGTTTTCCCTTAGAGTTTTTTTTTTTTTAGAAGTTGTAGAGTGCACTCTTTATGTTTTATGCAAGCTTGCCTTAAGTTTGGTGGCACGCATTGGAGCTCATATCCCTTAATGGAACCCTTAATCCTACCAGTCGGAGGTATTCCCTGGTCCCCACAATCACAGAAAACAATGCCGTGTCCCAACTTCCCTGGCTGTCTTCCCACGGTGCAGGTGAGTGGCTGGATCTGTGCGTCACACTCCTCCCGTGCGGCTCCGTCACACTCCTCCCGTGCGGCTCCGACAGCTGCAGCGAAACTGTAGTGTAGCTTAGCTCCTCCGACCTCCACTGGAACGGTTAAAACTCGCTCTCCCACTGCATACATCGGCCACGAACTCTTCCACGATCTTCTGGTGTGAAGAACAATCGTCCAGGCTGGATATGATTCCGCACCCGGCCTATTATAAGTTCTCCTCGAGCTCCTTTAGTCTCTCTCCACGGCCATCCGACGATTCTCCTTCGCGCCTCCTTTCTCCCTCCTCTCATTCTTCTCTCTCCTCACTTCTTGCGAGAAAATCATAAATCTGCTAAACTTAAACACCTGGGTTTTAGCTTACAAACAATCACAGGGATTTCCTAGTTTCTTTTTTTTTTTTTTACCTTTCTGTAGAACAATGAAATTATCTAATAACAAAATGAACTGTATTCAATGCTTCAGAGCAGGGGTGTCAAACTCAAACTCACACGGGGCCGAAATGAAACTCTGGGACGGAGTCGAGGGCCAAACTTAATATTTTTTGAAAAAGTGATGGCAAATTTGCACGTTTTCTTTATCAACATATATGCAATTTTGAACCTTTAAATTTGGAAACAAACATATTTCTGCATTAACACTGAATGTGGAATAACCAAATTACACACGAGCAAGTCCGTTTTAAATAAAAGGCATCAGTGGTATTCAGTACTTGTGGTATAATCAGCATTTTTAAAATCTATTCAGGATTTATGTTTTCTTGTTTATTCATTTTTCTTATTTTTATTCTCCTTTTTTTCTCCTGTAATAAGTGTCATCGCTGCTGTGACGTCTAGCTTTCCCCACTGAGGAACAATAAAGGGATTTTCTATTCTATTCATCTATCTGCAGCCTTTCCACTTCCTGTTTACTGCAGGTTAAATCTTTTCTCACGGGCCAACAACAAAATAAAAATATAATTTTATCTTAAATGAAAATGCAACATCTCACCTGTTAACTTTCATGTTTTGGAGCAGAAAAAGAGCATAAAACCAACATATTTAAAGCTCAGTTTGCTCCACTGGTTTACTGTGATGCTCACCTGTTCCAGCCAGATACCTGCATCATGGGGTTGATCTGAGCTGAGGAGGAGACTCCTGTTGTTTTGTTCATCTTCATCATAATAATGACAACATTAGATGACAACAGGTGCTCACATAGGTTTGTGCTGATGAACATGTCTGAGCAGCTTGACCGCGTTGTTGTGTGTCGGGGAGGAAACACAACCACAGAGTCATGCTGGTTTGAGCGTGTCGCTGTTCGCTGGAGTTATATCAGCTCTGTCTGGACGTTAGTTTGAAAACTTTCTCTTTCAGTCATGAACACATTACTGAGCGGCTAGAATCTCTTTTTCTGGGCTTCAACGTCAGAAAACAGCTGAGTGAACTCGGCGCTGAGTGAGAGGAGTGTTTAGTTTGTCCAAGACAGCGGAGCTGCAGACACCCAACTACCCCTGACTGCCTCGGGCTGGAAAAAACACAAAGGAGGGGGCGCGTCGCCTCCGCGCTGACGCCGCAAAGCATCATGGGAGTTGAAGTCTTTGCGGTAAAATCAGCCAGCGGGCCAGTTTTAATATATTTTTGATATTTATCTCGCGGGCCACATAAAAAGGCTCCGCGGGCCGCATCTGGCCTGTGGGCCTTGACTCTGACATATGTGCTTCAGAGCATATTAATTATGAAAATTTGTTGCATATTTATGAATACAAACAAAATATCCTGATTACCAAATAATCATATTATTACACATCGTTTCTGCCTTTATATTCAAAAGCGTTGTAAGGATACGTAGAAAAAAGAAAATAGAGAGTAGTGGGTCAACAACAAAAAATAAATAAATAAAAATGAAAAAAGAACTGCTGTTATACACTGGTACAGTAGATCTCCCAACCTTACCTATTGGAACTAGGTGAATCCCAAACCCCTCACAAAAATATCTGCACATCCAACTAGTTATAAGAGTTATAAGAGATAAAAAATAAAACGTTTACCTTATATAGATCCGTTACATAAATGTGTGAGGGGAGGGGGGTGGGGGGGATGAAAGGAAAAAAAAACCTAGTATGTATTCGCATGTGTATATATGTATGTATATAGATCTATAACTTAATGCTTCTTTCTGTGTAAATTGTTTTCTTTTTCTATTTTTTTCTCAAATTCATGGGTTGAGATTTTGTCGGCTAACAGGTCCAGGAACTATATTGTTCAATTTCTTTAAGAATCATATGATTATTTCATTTGTATTAATGTTATTTTAGATAAAAGGGGCAGACAACATGTTTTTCTTCTTTCTGTCCCCTTTTTCATTTTGGCTTGCAGCAATTTAGTTATGACTGTATTTTTATTTTAATGTCAATAAATGAAAATAAGAGATTAAAAAAAATAAATAAAAAAAGTTATCTCGCTTCTTTGCTCAGTAGACCTAGCTCTTCCCAATAAACATTGCATTATATGAGGCACTCTTAGTGGCAACAGAGCCAATTGTTTCAAAAAACATACTAAAACGTTTCCAAAGAGTAGAAAAAAGTATTTTTATTATTTTTAATATTTTTCTTCCCTTTCTTATCCTCTTTTCCTTCCTCCCTTATGTTTACATGAGAATGTGAGCGTCAACCTTATTACCGTTTAAAACTAAACCGTTCTCACTCAATTTAATTCGTGCTCAGTCACTTGATGACTCTTGTAAGATTTTCATTTTCACATAGGTCATGCCTTTCTCCGGGTTTTGAAAACCTTTGTCGGAGCTGTTGTGCGTAATACGGAGCTTAGCTGGGTAGAGAAGACCGTATTTCACACCAGGTCATCCACGGAGCAAGCCTTTCACTTGATTGAAGGCGGACCTGGCTTGTACGATGCTGGGGGGGTAGTCCGGGAATATTGTGGCATCTACTCCTTGAAAATGGAGCTGTCTGGTCTCCCTGGCTCGGCATAAAACCTCAACACAGTCCTGAAAGAAGTAAATTTTTGCCACGATAATGCGGGGTTTCCCATCTTGGCCGCTTGCTCGTAGACCCCTGTGTGATCTGTCAACTAGCACGTCCTTGTCCATCCTCAGTACCTCTCTCATGCTGGTTTGAGCGTGTCGCTGTTCGCTGGAGTTATATCAGCTCTGTCTGGACGTTAGTTGGAAAACTTTCTCTTTCAGTAGTGAACACATTACTGAGCGGCTAGAATCTCCGTTTCTGGGCTTCAACGTCAGAAAATAGTTGAGTGAACTCGGCGCTGAGTGAGAGGAGTGTAGTTTGTCCGAGACAGCGGAGCTGCACACACCGGCAGCAGGCGCTGGAAAAAACACAAAGGAGGGGGCGCGTCGGCTCCGCGCTGACGCCGCAAAGCATCATGGGAGTTGTAGTCTTTAAGGTAAAATCGGCCAGCGGGCCAGTTTTAATATATTTTTGATATTTATCTCGCGGGCCACATAAAAATGGGCCTTGAGTCTGACATATGTGGTTTACAACATGAGACTCCAATAGGAAGGCGGGTGAGGGGGGCTAGGATCCTGTTTCCCCCAGCGGGAGCAGCCATCTAAGGCGCTCATCTACTGTACAGTCACAGGTGGGAGGGAGATCTTGGGAGAAGCGAAGAGCACATTGACTCCTCCAGCTGATGACCTCGCCAGGCTGAAGTCCACCAATCCGAAGGCGGGGGGGGGGGGGGGGGGGGTTTGGAGGTCAGGTTTTCACAGCATCTGTCTGCATTCCTTCGTGGGGGTTTTAGTTGCTTGCAGCTCAAGGCTACCAGGGCATCGGATTCAGATAACAAGAATTTGTTTTGGTCAGGCTGAAATAATTTTCCTCTCTGCCTTCAGTCTTTAAACTGATCATTTCCAGTCCTTCAGTGAAGCCAATTTTGGGTTTTAAGCTTGTCCATACCTTCCGGTCACTCTCTCCGAGATGACCTCCATTTTGCGCACTAATGCCGGTATTGCAGCTAGAACATTGTCCAGCTTACGATTCACCTCGTGTAACGTCCCAGTCTGAGAAGTCTCCACATGGATTTGATTAAACAGATTTTTTCCTAACATTGTTGGCATTTTTCCCACTTCCAGTTAAACAAAACAATGTTGATTAAGGTGTATGTGTGAGAGAGAGGTAGAGAGGGAGGGAGAGAGAGTTAAAATAATTTTAAAAACCCGACTGGAGCAGAGGCAGTGACCGAGGCAGCACGAGCCGTTTTCAGCTCTGTCTTGTCAAATGCACCACGTACGTTACGAAAAAAGTAACTTTAAATATTCAACCGAAAAAGAGGCGAGCTGAAGAAAACCTAGGGAGTACTGAAGAAATGTGAGCAACTGTGAAGCAAGCACAGAGAGATCCGTTACTGTCTGTCTGTGTGTGTGTGGGTGGATGAGCCGGACCGGGGTCGGACGGACTGTGTTCCCGGCTGCAGATTTTTGTGTGTATGGAGGGGCGGGCGCTCTATGTGACTGGCTAATCACAGAGCATGAAGACAGTCAGTTACCCAATGAGGATTTTCCCTCTGCACGATTACATATATTTACGAGTTTTACTCGTTTAATGCTCGTATTCGTCAAAAATGCTTCATCCGCTCATCCCTATTTGTAACCACCCTGCCCTGCCTCCTCCTCCTTACTGCCTGCCGACTGTGATCACAAGCAACAACAGAGTAGTTACTGCTGCTTCTTCGGGAAACAGTGCAAAAAAATAATAATTAAAAATTAAAGCTGCAAGCAGCGTTGTTCGACCCTCGCAGCGAAGCTGCTCGCCTTCCTTCCGCACCCCCTCCGCTCCATCCCCGACGCTCTCCAAACCCAGCTCCGCGCTTCTCCGTCCTGGCCGGCAGCCGGGGGCACCAGGGCACGTCTGGCAGAACAGAAAGTCAACCACCCCGACACCAGAAACCGTGAACGGCCTCCTCGTCCACACCTCACCCTGACTCAGCATCCCCTCTGAGCCCACCATTACACGTCTCACCACTAGGAGATACTCTATCTTTACCACACTGGTGATGTGATGTTCAGTCTCGGGCAAATCGGAGGCTGTTTGTGGAAGTTACAGTCAAACGTAAGGTCACATCGTCACGCCAGAAATCGCCATGGCATCAAAGCCCCTCCCTTTCTGAAAAGCTATCAGATCTGAATGGTCATTACAACATTATGAAGACAGTGCATGACCTTAGTGTCATGTTGACTAAATTAGAGGGGACAAATATGGGCATTTCACCATAAAACAGTAGAATTCCTGTAGTCAGGGGGCGGGGCTTAGGTGATGTCAGCTGTCCACATTGTCACTGTCTTCAGATGTGGTCAGTGATCACACAGACAAAGTTTGAAATTGATCTGATCATGCACATGGGAGTTATTAAGTCAAGTAACGTAATGGCGACTGGTCAAAGTTTGAGGCTTAGCCACGCCCACACATTTATACTTATTTAAAATCCGATGGTTGAATTTTTTCCTCTATGTGTTAAGAGTATATAGCAGGAGTTTGAAGGTGATCGGTGGAAAGGACGACGAGACATCATTCTCCTAATAACGTGTGCGAAAACCACTAAATCGAGTACTTGGACCAAAATGGCCGACCTCCTGTGCGACATTGTTCTTTGGCTCCAAGAGACTTTTTGGTAGGCCCTGAGACACTATACTAGCGTGCCAAATTTCGTGATCCTCAGTCAAAGCATGGCTTGGGGCTGATAGTTTTAATGGTCCTAGGGGGCGCTATTTCAGAAAATAGGCCACGCCCACAAACTTCAGCTGTCCAATTCTATTAGGGGTCAGAGTAAGATCACTCATCAGAAATTGTGTGGTGATGTCACAATGATTGAAGAAATGAGAGACAAACGTGTTTCCATGGCGTGATGGTGAATTTCGCCATGCTCCCAAAGCCCCGCCTTTATTCGAAACCTGCCAGTACTATAAACCAAGTGACCTCAACTTGTCTGCTGCTATTTGCCAGTGATTGCTGGTGATTGGTTAAAAGGAGTCCAATAGGGAGCTGTGAAAAAAAGAGTGGCGTGGCGACAGGTCAAAGTTTGAGGCTTAGCCACGCCCACACCTTTATACTTATTTAAAATCCGTAGGTTGAATTTTTTCCCCTTTGTCTTAAGAGTCTATAGCAGAAGTTTGAAGGTGATTGGTGAAAAGGGCGATGGTGCAACACTCTCCAAACAACGTGTGCGAAAACCACTAAATCGAGTACTTGGACCAAAATGGCCGACCTCCTGTGCGACATTGCGCTTGGCTCCCAGAGACTTTTTTGTAGGTCCTGATACACTACATTAGTGTGCCAAATTTTATGAACCTCAGTCAAAGCATGGCTTGGGGCTGACTGTTTTAATGGTCCTAGGGGGCGCTGTTTCAGAAAATAGGCCACGCCCACAAACTTCAGCTGTCCAATTCTATTAGGGGTCAGAGTAGGATCACTCATCAGAACTTGTGTGGCGATGTCACAATGACTGAAGAAATGAGAGACAAACGTATTTCCATGTCGTGATGGCGAATTTTGCCATGCTCCCAAAGCCCCGCCTTTATTCGAAACCTGCCAGTACTATAGACCAAGTGACCTCAACTTGTCTGCTGCTATTTGCCACTGTTTGGTGGTGATTGGTTAAAAGGAGCCCAATAGGGAGCTGTGAAAAAAAGAGTGGCATGGCAACAGGTCAAAGTTTGAGGCTTAGCCACGCCCACACCTTTATACTTATTTAAAATCCGACGGTTGAATTTTTTCATCTATGTCTTAAGAGTATATAGCAGAAGTGTGAAGGCGATTGGTGAAAAGGGCGACGGAGCATCACTCTCCAAACAACGTGTGCGAAAACCACTAAATCGCGCACTTGGACCAAAATGGCCGACTTCCTGTGCGACATTGCACTTGGCTCCAAGAGACTTTTTTGTAGGTCCTGAGACACCACATTAGTGTACCAAATTTCGTAATCCTCAGTCAAAGCATGGCTTGGGGCTGTCAGTTTTAATGGTCCTAGAGGGCGCTATTTCAGAAAATAGACCACGCCCACCAGAATTTCACATCAGATCTTTTGGGGGGCTAGACTAGGATCACTCACAAGAAGTTTCGTGGCGATATCTCTAGAAATGACGAAATGGGAGGCAAACGTAAGGCCTAAGCGGTTCGCCTGACTTCGCCGCGCCGCCACAGCCCCGCCTTCTGGAGAAAACTCCCATAAAGTGACGCCAAGCAACCCCAACTTGTCTTCAGTTACCCGCTACAAATTTGGGGTGATTATTGGAAAGGGCGAATTTTGGAAAATTTCCCAGTAAAACTTGACCTTTTAAGTCCTGAGGGGGCGGGGCTTATGTGACATCATCAATCGACCATTCATTTGTCTTCGGAGGGCGACGACGATTGTCCATAGAACATTTCTTTAACTGTAATTCTTTCATTTATGAATCTATAGCAATTTGAATTTTTTTGGCGAGTGCTCGAACTTTGAGGCCTGGCCCCGCCCCTTCAGTATTTACGAAAAGTCAATTTTATTGTCTCATTTGAATCGTCCATCGCTTCTGTTCGACCTTGCACTATTTTTGAGACGATGGTGCGAAAAATGACCAAACTGTTCAACCAAATATAGACCCTAGAAATGGCCAAAATGGGGTCAAAATGGCCACTTTACTCCAAAATGGCCGACTTCCTGTTTGATATTGACCATGGTTGCAAGAGACTTTTCTGTGCGGACTGTTGAGTACTACAAGTATACCAAATTTCATAACTGTACGATAAACTAAGCTTTATGGAGAGGGGTATTTTTCACTTTCTAGGGGGCGCTGTTCAGTCACTTTTTGACGAACTTTCACATCGCCAGTGAAATACGTAAATTTCACGCACTTTCTATATTGGGCCAGAATTTGGTGACTTTTTGGATATGTTAAGACCCCCTAAAGGCCATTCAAAGACGCGGAAGAAAAAAGAATTAAAGCTGCAAGCAGCGTCGTTCGGCCCTCGCAGCTCCGCGCCGCTCCGGCCTGGCCGGCAGCCCGGGGCACCAGGGCATGTCTGGCAGAACAGAAACGTCAATCATCCCGTCACCGGAAACAGCAAATGGCCTCCTAGTCCGCACCTCACCCTGACTAAGCATCCCCTCTGAGCTCACCATTAAATTGAATTGTAAGGTTACGGCATACGCAAGAATTCGCCATGGCATCAAAGCCCCTCCCTTTCTGGAAAGCTATCAGATTTGAATGGCCATTACAGCATCATGAAGACAGTGCATGACCTAGGTGTCATGTTGACTAAATTAGAGGGGACAAATATGGGCATTTCAGCATAAAATAATAACTTCCTTTAGTCAGGGGGCGGGGCTTAGATGATGTCAGCTGTCCACATTGTCATTGTTTACAGATATGGTCAATGATCACACAGACAAAGTTCGAAAAAGATCTGATCATGCACATGGGAGTTATTAAGTCAAGTAATGGCGAAAGGTCAAAGTTTGAGGCTTAGCCACGCCCACACCTTTCAACTTTTGAAAAATCCGACGGTTGAATTTTTTCCCCTATGCCTTAAGAGTATATAGCAGAAGTTTGAAGGCGATTGGTGAAAAGGGCGACGGAGCATCACTCTCCAAACAACGTGTGCGAAAACCACTAAATCGCGTACTTGGACCAAAATGGCCGACTTCCTGTGCAATTTTGTGCTTGGCTCCAAGAGACTTTTTTGTAGGTCCTGGGACACCACATTAGTGTACCAAATTTCGTAATCCTCAGTGAAAGCATGGCTTGGGGCTATTAGTTTAAATGGTCCTAGGGGGCGCTATTTCAGAAATTAGGCCGCGCCCACATATTTCAGCTGTCTATGTCTCTTTGGGGTCAGACTAGGATCACTCACCAGAAGTTTCGTAACGATATCACGATAAATGAAGAAATGAGAGGCAAACGTATTTCCATGGCGTGATGGCGATTTTCGCCATGCTCCCAAAGCCCCGCCTTTTTTTGAAACCTTCCAGTACTGGATACCAAGTGACCTCAAGTTGTCTACTGCTATTTGCCAGAGACTCCTGCTGATTGGGTAAAAGGAGTCCAGTAGGGAGCTGTGAAAAAAAGAGTGGCGCGGCGACAGGTCAAAGTTTGAGGCTTAGCCACGCCCACACCTTTCAACTTTTGAAAAATCCGACGGTTGAATTTTTTCCCCTATGCCTTAAGAGTATATAGCAGAAGTTTGAAGGCGATTGGTGAAAAGGGCGACGGAGCATCACTCTCCAAACAACGTGTGCGAAAACCACTAAATCGCGTACTTGGACCAAAATGGCCGACTTCCTGTGCAATTTTGTGCTTGGCTCCAAGAGACTTTTTTGTAGGCCCTGGGACACCACATTAGTGTACCAAATTTCGTAATCCTCAGTCAAAGCATGGCTTGGGGCTATTAGTTTAAATGGTCCTAGGGGGCGCTATTTCAGAAATTAGGCCACGCCCACATATTTCAGCTGTCTATGTCTCTTTGGGGTCAGACTAGGATCACTCACCAGAAGTTTCGTAATGATATCACGATAAATGAAGAAATGAGAGGCAAACGTATTTCCATGGCGTGATGGCGATTTTCGCCATGCTCCCAAAGCCCTGCCTTTTTTTGAAACCTTCCAGTACTGGAGACCAAGTGACCTCAAGTTGTCTACTTCTATTTGCCAGAGACTCCTGCTGATTGGGTAAAAGGAGTCCAGTAGGGAGCTGTGAAAAAAAGAGTGGCGCGGCGACAGGTCAAAGTTTGAGGCTTAGCCACGCCCACACCTTTCAACTTTTGAAAAATCCGACGGTTGAATTTTTTCCTCTATGTCTTAAGAACAGATGGCAGAAGTTTGAAGGAGATTTGTGAAAATGGCGACGGAGCATCACTCTCCAAACAACGTGTGCGAAAACCACTAAATTGCGTACTTGGACCAAAATGGCCGACTTCCTGTGCAACTTTGCACTTGGCTCCAAGAGACTTTTTTGTAGGTCCTGAGACACCACATTAGTGTACCAAATTTCGTACTCCTCAGTCAAAGCATGGCTTGGGGCTGACAGTTTTAATGGTCCTAGGGGGCGCTATTTCAGAAAATAGGCCACGCCCACCGGATGTTCACATCAGATCTTTTGAGGGGCCGGACTAGGATCACTCACAACAAGTTTCGTGACGATATCTTTAGAAATGACGAAATGGAAGGCAAACGTAAGGCCATGGCGGTACGCCTGACTTCGCCGCGCCGCCACAGCCCCACCTTCTGCCGAAAACTCCCATAAAGTGACGCCAAGCAACCTCCACTTGTCTTGAGTTAACAGCTACAAGTTTGTGGTGATTAAGTGAAATGGGGCAATTTGGGACCTTTCACAGTAAAACTTGACCTTTTTGGTCCTGAGGGGGCGGGGCTTGTGTGATGTCATCATCCGACCATTCAATTTACTTTGTGGCTGGATGACGAATGACCACAGAAAGTTTGGTAATTCTATTCCTTTCAGTTATGAAGTTATAGCAATTTAAAATTTTTTGGCGAGTAGTCAAACTTCGAGGCCTGGCCCCGCCCCTTCAACATGTACGAAAAGTCAGAATCTTTGTCTCATTTTGTTCGCCCATCCCTTCTGAGCAATTTTACACAATTTTTGAGACGATCGTGCAAAAAATGATCGAGCAATCCAATCAGAAACGGACCCTAAAAAGGGCCAAAACGGCAAAAAATCGCCATTTCAACCCAAAATGGCCGACTTCCTGTTTGATATTGACCATGCATGCAAGAGACTTTTCTGTGCGGACTGTTTAGTACTATAAATGTACCAAATTTCATAACTGTACGATAAACTAAGCTTTATGGAGAGGGGTTTTTTTCACTTTGTAGGGGGCGCTGTTCAGCCATTTTCTTTGCGATTTTTTTGTGACCTTTAAAATATCAAATTTTTCACCAGGCCTGACAAGTTTGCAAAATATTGTGAGTTTTGGGGTATGTTAAGGTCCCCAAAAAGCTGTTCAAAGGGGGCACGGAATAACAAAAAATAATCAGAGCAAAAACAAGAGGCCTTCGCAGCGCTTTCGCTGCTCGGGCCTAATAATAAGAAGAAACGGAGCAGATACAATAGGCCTTCGCAGCTTCACTGCTCGGGCCTAATTAAAGCTGCAAGCAGCGTCGTTCGGCCCTCGCAGCGAAGCTGCTCGCCCTCCTTCCGCAACCCCTCCGCTCCATCCGCGACGCTCTCCAAACCCAGCTCCGCGCTTCTCCATCCTGGCCGGCAGCCGGGGGCACCAGGGCACGTCTCGCAGAACAGAAAGTCAACCACCCCGACACCAGAAACCGTGAACGGCCTCCGCGTCCACACCTCACCCTGACTCAGCATCCCCTCTGAGACCACCATTACACGTCTCACCACTAGGAGATACTCTATCTTTACTACACTGGTGATGTGATGTTCAGTCTCGGGCATATCGAAGGCTGTTCGTGGAAGTTACAGTCAAACGTAAGGTCACAGCGTCACGCCAGAAATCGCCATGGCATAAAAGCCCCCCCTTTCTGAAAAGCTATCAGATCTGAATGGTCATTACAACATCATGAAGACAGTGCATGACCTTAGTGTCATCTTGACTAAATTAGAGGGGACAAATATGGACATTTCACCATAAAACAGTAGACTTCCTGTAGTCAGGGGGCGGGCTTAGGTGATGTAAGCTGTCCACATTGTCACTGTCTTCAGATGGGGTCAGTGATCACACAGACAAAATTTGAAATTGATCTGATCATGCACATGGGAGTTATTAAGTCAAGTAACATAATGGCGACTGGTCAAAGTTTGAGGCTTAGCCACGCCCACACCTTTATACTTATTTAAAATCCGACGGTTGAATTTTTTCCTCTATGTCTTAAGAGTATATAGCAGGAGTTTGAAGGTGATCGGTGGAAAGGACAACGAGACATCATTCTCCTAATAACGTGTGCGAAAACCACTAAATCGAGTACTTGGACAAAAATGGCCGACCTCCTGTGCGACATTGTACTTGGCTCCAAGAGACTTTTTTGTAGGTCCTGAGACACTACATTAGTGTGCCAAATTTCGTGATCCTCACTCAAAGCATGGCTTGGGGCTGATTGTTTTAATTGTCCTAGGGGGGCGCTATTTCAGAAAATAGGCCACGCCCACAAACTTCAGCTGTCCATGTCTATTAGGGGTCAGAGTAAGAAATCGCCATGGCATCAAAGCCCCTCCCTTTCTGAAAAGCTAGCAGATCTGAATGGTCATTACAATATCATGAAGACAGTGCATGACCTTAGTGTCATGTTGACTAAATTAGAGGGGACAAATATGGGCATTTCACCATAAAAAATAGACTTCCTGTAGTCAGGGGGCGGGGCTTAGGTGATGTCAGCTGTCCACATTGTCACTGTCTTGAGATGTGGTCAATGATCACACAGACACAGTTTGATATAGATCTGATCATGCACATGGGAGTTAAGTCAAGTGATGTAATGGCGAAAGGTCAGAGTTTGAGGCTTAGCCATGCCCACACTTTTATACTTATATAAAATCCGATGGTTGAATTTTTCTCCCTTTGTCTTAAGAGTATATAGCAGAAGTTTGAAGGCGATTGGTGAAAAGGGCGATGGTGCAACACTCTCCAAACAACGTGTGCGAAAACCACTAAATCGAGTACTTGGACCAAAATGGCCGACTTCCTGTGCGACTTTGTACTTGGCTCCAAGAGACTTTTTTGTAGGTCCTGAGACCCCACATTAGTGTATCAAATTTCGTAATCCTCAGTCAAAGCATGGCTTGGGGCTGACAGTTTTAATGGTCCTAGGGGGCGCTATTTAAGAAAATAGGCCACGCCCACAAACTTCAGCTGTCCATTTCTATTGGGGGTCAGACTAGGATCACTCATCAGACATTTTGTTGTGATGTCACAATGATTGAAGAAATGAGAGACAAACATATTTTCATGGCGTGATGGCGAATTTCGCCATGCTCCCAAAGCCCCGCCTTTATTCAAAACCTGCCAGTACTATAGATCAAGTGACCTCAACTTGTCTGCTGCCATTTGCCAGTGATTGCTGGTGATTGGTTAAAAGGAGTCCAATAGGGAGCTGTGAAAAAAAGAGTGGCGTGGCGACAGGTCAAAGTTTGAGGCTTAGCCACGCCCACACCTTTAAACTTATATAAAATCCGACGGTTGAATTTTTTCATCTATGTCTTAAGAGTATATAGCAGATGTTTGAAGGCGATTGGTGAAAAGGGCAATGGTGCAACACTCTCCAAACAACGTGTGCGAATACCACTAAATCGAGTACTTGGACCAAAATCGCCGACTTCCTGCGCGACTTTGCACTTGGCTCCAAGAGACTTTTTTGTAGGTCCTGAGACCCCACATTAGTGTATCAAATTTCGTAATCCTCAGTCAAAGCATGGCTTGGGGCTGACAGTTTTAATGGTCCTAGGGGGCGCTATTTCATTAAATAGGCCACGCCCACAAACTTCAGCTGTGCAGTTCTATTAGGGGTCAGAGTAGGATCACTCATCAGAAATTGTGTGGCGATGTCACAATGATTGAAGAAATGAGAGACAAACGTATTTCCATGGCGTGATGGCGAATTTCGCCATGCTCCCAAAGCCCCGCCTTTATTCGAAACCTGCCAGTACTATAGACCAAGTGACCTCAACTTGTCTGCTGCTATTTGCCAGTGATTGCTGGTGATTGGTTAAAAGGAGTCCGATAGGGAGCTGTGAAAAAAAGAGTGGCGTGGCGACAGGTCAAAGTTTGAGGCTTAGCCACGCCCACACCTTTATACTTATATAAAATCCGACGGTTGAATTTTTTCATCTATGTCTTAAGAGCGTATAGCAGATGTTTGAAGGTGATTGGTGAAAAGGGTGATGGTGCAACACTCTCCAAACAACGTGTGCGAATACCACTAAATCGAGTACTTTGACCAAAATGGCCGACTTCCTGTGCGACTTTGCACTTGGCTCCAAGAGACTTTTTTGTAGGTCCTGAGACACCACATTAGTGTACCCAATTTCGTAATCCTCAGCCAAAGCATGGCTTGGGGCTGACAGTTTTAATGGTCCTAGGGGGCGCTATTTCAGAAAATAGGCCACGCCCACCGGATGTTCACATCAGATTCTATTTGGGGCCGGACTAGGATCACTCCCAAGAAGTGTTGTGGCGATATCTTTAGAAATGACGAAATGGGAGGCAAACGTAAGGCCTAAGCGGTACACCTGACTTCGCCGCACCGCCACAGCCCCGCCTTCTGCAGAAAACTCCCATAAAGTGACGCCAAGCAACCCCAACTTGTCTTCAGTTACCTGCTACAAATCTGGGATGATTATTTGAAAGGGCGAATTTTGGAAAATTTCCCAGTAAAACTTCACCTTTTAAGTCCTGAGGGGGCGGGGCTTATGTGACATCATCAATCGACCATTCATTTGTCTTCGGAGGGCGACGACGATTGTCCATAGATCATTTCTTTAACTGTAATTCTTTCATTTATGAATCTATAGCAATTTGAATTTTTTTGGCGAGTGCTCGAACTTTGAGGCCTGGTCCCGCCCCTTCAGTATTTACGAAAAGTCAATTTTATTGTCTCATTTTAATCGTCCATCGCTTCTGTTCGATCGCACACTATTTTTGAGACGATCGTGCGAAAAATGACCAAACTGTTCAACCAAATATAGACCCTAGAAATGGCCAAAACGGGGTCAAAATGGCCACTTTAGTCCAAAATGGCCGACTTCCTGTTTGATATTGACCATGGGTGCAAGAGGCTTTTCTGTGCGTATTGTTGAGTTCTACAAGTGTACCAAATTTCATCACTCTACTATGAAAAAAGGTCAAAGCGGAGGGGTATTTTTAATTTTCCAGGGGGCGCTGTTGAAACATTTTTTTACCAACTTTCACGTTGCCAGTGAAATACGTAAATTTCACGCACTTTCTATATTGGGCCAGAATTTGGTGACTTTTTGGATATGCTAAGACCCCCTAAAGGCCATCCAAAGACGCGGAAGAAAAAAAAAGAAAGAAAAAAAAAATAATAATAAACGGAGCAGATACAATAGGCCTTCGCAGCTTCACTGCTCGGGCCTAAAAATTAAAGCTGCAAGCAGCGTCGTTCGGCCCTCGCAGCGAAGCTGCTCGCCCTCCTTCCACACCCCTTCCGCTCCATCCCCGACGCTCTCCAAACCCGGCTCCGCGCTTCTCCATCCTGGCCGGCAGCCGAGGGCACCAGGGCATGCCTGGCGGAACAGAAAGTCAGCCACCCCAACACCGGAAACCGTGAAAGGCCTCCTCGTCCACACCTCACCCTGACTCAGCATCCCTTCTGAGCCCACCATTACATGTCTCACCCCTAGGAGATACTCTATCTTTACCACACTGGTGATGTGATGTTCAGTCTCGGGCAAATCGGAGGCTGTTTGTGGAGGTTACAGTCAAACGTAAGGTCACAGCGTCACGCCAGAAATCGCCATGGCATCAAAGCCCTTCACTTTCTGAAAAGCTATCAGATCTGAATGGTCATTACAACATCATGAAGACAGTGCATGACCTTAGTGTCATCTTGACTAAATTAGAGGGGACAAATATGGGCAGTTCACCATAAAACAATAGACTTCCTGTAGTCAGGGGGCGGGGCTTAGTTGATGTCAGCTGTCCACATTGTCACTGTCTTCAGATGTGGTCAGTGATCACACAGACAAAGCATGAAATTGATCTGATCATGCACATGGGAGTTGTTAAGTCAAATAAAGTAATGGCGACTGGTCAAAGTTTGAGGCTTAGCCACGCCCACACCTTTATACTTATTTAAAATCCGATGGTTGAATTTTTTGCTCTATGTCTTAAGAGTATATAGCAGAAGTTTGAAGGTGATCGGTGGAAAGGGAGAGGAGATATCATTCTCCTAATAACGTGTGCGAAAACCACTAAATTGAGTAATTGCACCAAAATGGCCGACCTCCTGTGCGACATTGCGCTTGGCTCCAAGAGACTTTTTTGTAGGTCCTGAGACACTACATTAGTGTGCCAAATTTTGTGATCCTCAGTCAAAGCATGGCTTGGGGCTGACTGTTTTAATGGTCCTAGGGGGCACTGTTTCGGAAAATAGGCCACGCCCACAAACTTCAGCTGTCCAATTATATTAGGGGTCAGAGTAGGATCACTCATCAGAAATTGTGTGGCAATGTCACAATGATTGAAGAAATGAGAGACAAACGTATTTCCATGGCGTGATGGCGAATTTCGCCATGCTCCCAAAGCCCCGCCTTTATTCGAAACCTGCCAGTACTATAGACCAAGTGACCTCAACTTGTCTGCTGCTATTTGCCACTGTTTGGTGGTGATTGGATAAAAGGAGTCCAATAGGGAGCTGTGAAAAAAAGAGTGGCGTGGCGACAGGTCAGAGTTTGAGGCTTAGCCACGCCCACACCTTTATACTTATTTAAAATCCAACGGTTGAATTTTTTCATCTATGTCTTAAGAGTATATAGCAGAAGTGTGAAGGCGATTGGTGAAAAGGGCGACGGAGCATCACTCTCCAAACAACGTGTGCGAAAACCACTAAATCGCGCACTTGGACCAAAATGGCCGACTTCCTGTGCGACTTTGCACTTGGCTCCAAGAGACTTTTTTGTAGGTCCTGAGACACCACATTAGTGTACCACATTTCATAATCCTCAGTCAAAGCATGGCTTGGGGCTGTCAGTTTTAATGGTCCTAGGGGGCGCTATTTCAGAAAATAGACCACGCCCACCGGAATTTCACATCAGATTTTTTGGGGGGCCGGACTAGGATCACTCACAAGAAGTTTCGTGGCAATATCTCTAGAAATGACGAAATGGGAGGCAAACGTAAGGCCTAAGCGGTACGCCTGAGTTCGCCGCGCCGCCACAGCCCCGCCTTCTGCAGAAAACTCCCATAAAGTGACGCCAAGAAACCCCAACTTGTCTTCAGTTACCTGCTACAAATTTGGGATGATTATTTGAAAGAGTGATTTTTGGAAAATTTCCCAGTAAAACTTGACCTTTTAAGTCCTGAGGGGGCGGAGCTTATGTAACATCATCAATCGACCATTCATTTGTCTTCGGGGGGCGATGACGATTGTCCATAGAACATTACTTTAACTGTAATTCTTTCATTTATGACATTATAGCAATTTGAATTTTCTTGGCGAGTGCTCAAACTTTGAGGCCTGGCCCCGCCCCTTCAGTATTTACGAAAAGTCAATTTTATTTTCTCATTTGAATCGTCCATCACTTCTGTTAGATCGCACACTATTTTTGAGACGATCGTGCGAAAAATGACCAAACTGTTCAACCAAATATAGACCCTAGAAATGGCCAAAATGGCAAAAAATCGCCATTTCAACCTAAAATGGCCGACTTCCTGTTTGATATTGACCATGGTTGCAAGAGACTTTTCTGTGCGGACTGTTGAGTACTACAAGTATACCAAATTTCATAACTGTACGATAAACTAAGCTTTATGGAGAGGGGTATTTTTCACTTTCTAGGGGGCGCTGTTCAGCCACTTTTCTATGAACTTTCGCATTGCCAGTGAAATACGTAAATTTCACGCACTTTCTATATTGGGCCAGAATTTGGTGACTTTTTGGATATGCTAAGACCCCCTAAAGGCCAGCCAAAGACGCGGAAGAAAAAAGAAAGAAAGCGTAATAATAATTAAAGCTGCAAGCAGCGTCGTTCGGCCCTCGCAGCGAAGCTGCTCGCCCTCCTTCCGCACCCCCTCCGCTCCATCCCCGACGCTCTCCAAACCCAGCTCCGCGCTTGTCCATCCTGGCCGGCAGCCGGGGGCACCAGGGCACGTCTGGCAGAACAGAAAGTCAACCGCCCCGACACCAGAAACCGTGAACGGCCTCCTCGTCCACACCTCACCCTGATTCAGCATCCCCTCTGAGCCCAGCATTACACGTCTCACCACTAGGAGATACTCTATCTTTACCACACTGGTGATGTGATGTTCAGTCTCGGGCAAATCGGAGGCTGTTTGTGGAAGTTACAGTCAAACGTAAGGTCACAGCGTCACGCCAGAAATCGCCATGGCATCAAAGCCCCTCCCTTTCTGAAAAGCTATCAGATCTGAATAGTCATTACAACATCATGAAGACAGTGCATGACCTTAGTGTCATGTTGACTAAATTAGAGGGGACAAATATGGGCATTTCACCATAAAACAGTAGACTTCCTGTAGTCAGGGGGCGGGGCTTAGGTGATGCCAGCTGTCCACATTGTCACTGTCTTCAGATGTGGTCAGTGATCAGACAGACAAAGTTTGAAATTGATCTGATCATGCACATGGGCGTTATTAAGTCAAGTAACGTAATGGCGACTGGTCAAAGTTTGAGGCTTAGCCACGCCCACACCTTTATACTTATTTAAAATCCGACGGTTGAATTTTTTCCTCTATGTCTTAAGAGTATATAGCAGAGGTTTGAAGGTGATCGGTGGAAAGGGCGAGGAGATATCATTCTCCTAATAACGTGTGCGAAAACCACTAAATTGAGTACTTGGACCAAAATGGCCGACCTCCTGTGCGACATTGTGCTTGGCTCCAAGAGACTTTTTTGTAGGTCCTGGTACACTACATTAGTGTGCCAAATTTTGTGATCCTCAGTCAAAGCATGGCTTGGGGCTGACTGTTTTAATGGTCCTAGGGGGCGCTGTTTCAGAAAATAGGCCACGCCCACAAACTTCAGCTGTCCAATTCTATTAGGGGTCAGAGTAGGATCACTCATCAGAACTTGTATGGCGATGTCACAATGACTGAAGAAATGAGAGACAAACGTATTTCCATGTCGTGATGGCGAATTTCGCCATTCTCCCAAAGCCCCGCCTTTATTCGAAACCTGCCAGTACTATAGACCAAGTGACCTCAACTTGTCTGCTGCTATTCGCCACTGT
Source organism: Nothobranchius furzeri (assembly GCF_043380555.1). Lineage (NCBI taxonomy): Eukaryota > Metazoa > Chordata > Actinopteri > Cyprinodontiformes > Nothobranchiidae > Nothobranchius > Nothobranchius furzeri. Next base: position 33,123,814 of record NC_091745.1, read on the forward strand.
TTGGTGGTGATTGGTTAAAAGGAGTCCAATAGGGAGCTGTGAAAAAAAAGAGTGGCGTGGCGACAGGTCAAAGTTTGAGGCTTAGCCACGCCCACACCTTTATACTTATTTAAAATCCGACGGTTGAATTTTTTCATCTATGTCTTAAGAGTATGTAGCCGAAGTGTGAAGGCAATTGGTGAAAAGGGCGACGGAGCATCACTCTCCAAACAACGTGTGCGAAAACCACTAAATTGCGCACTTGGACCAAAATGGCCGACTTCCTGTGCGACAATGCACTTGGCTCCAAGAGACTTTTTTGTAGGTCCTGAGACACCACATTAGTGTACCAAATTTCGTAATCCTCAGTCAAAGCATGGCTTGGGGCTGTCAGTTTTAATGGTCCTAGGGGGCGCTATTTCAGAAAATAGACCACGCCCACCGGAATTTCACATCAGATCTTTTGGGGGGCCAGACTAGGATCACTCACAAGAAGCTTCGTGGCGATATCTCTAGAAATGACGAAATGGGAGGCAAACGTAAGGCCTAAGCGGTACGCCTGAATTCGCCGCGCCGCCACAGCCCCGCCTTCTGCAGAAAACTCCCATAAAGTGAAGCCAAGCAACCCCAACTTGTCTTCAGTTTCCCGCTACAAATTTGGGGTGATTATTGGAAAGGGCGAATTTTGGAAAATTTCCCAGTAAAACTTGACCTTTTAAGTCCTGAGGGGGAGGGGCTTATGTGACATCATCAATCGACCATTCAGTTGTCTTCGGAGGGCGATGACAATTGTCCACAGAACATTTCTTTAACTGTAATTCTTTCATTTATGAAATTATAGCAATTTGAATTTTTTTGGCGAGTGCTCGAACTTTGAGGCCTGGCCCCGCCCCTTCAGTATTTACGAAAAGTCAATTTTATTGTCTCATTTGAATCGTCCATCGCTTCTGTTCGATCTCGCACAATTTTTGAGACGATGGTGCGAAAAATGACCAAACTGTTCAACCAAATATAGACCCTAGAAATGGCCAAAACGGGGTCAAAATGGCCACTTTACTCCAAAATGGCCGACTTCCTGTTTGATATTGACCATGGTTGCAAGAGACTTTTCTGTGCGGACTGTTGAGTACTACAATTATACCAAATTTCATAACTGTACGATAAACTAAGCTTTATGGAGAGGGGTATTTTTCACTTTCTAGGGGGCGCTGTTCAGTCACTTTTTGACGAACTTTCACATCGCCAGTGAAATACGTAAATTTCACGCACTTTCTATATTGGGCCAGAATTTGGTGACTTTTTGGATATGCTAAGACCCCCTAAAGGCCATTCAAAGACGCGGAAGAAAAAATAATAATAATAATAATAATAAGAAGAAGAAACGGAGCAGATACAATAGGCCTTCGCAGCTTCACTGCTCGGGCCTAATTAAAGCTGCAAGCAGCGTCGTTCGGCCCTCGCAGCGAAGCTGCTCGCCCTCCTTCCGCACCCCCTCCGCTCCATCCCCGACGCTCTCCAAACCCAGCTCCGCGCTTGTCCATCCTGGCCGGCAGCCGGGGGCACCAGGGCACGTCTGGCAGAACAGAAAGTCAACCACCCCGACACCAGAAACCGTGAACGGCCTCCTCGTCCACACCTCACCCTGATTCAGCATCCCCTCTGAGCCCAGCATTACACGTCTCACCACTAGGAGATACTCTATCTTTACCACACTGGTGATGTGATGTTCAGTCTCTGGCAAATCGGAGGCTGTTTGTGGAAGTTACAGTCAAACGTAAGGTCACAGCGTCACGCCAGAAATCGCCATGGCATCAAAGCTCCTCCCTTTCTGAAAAGCTATCAGATCTGAATAGTCATTACAACATCATGAAGACAGTGCATGACCTTAGTGTCATGTTGACTAAATTAGAGGGGACAAATATGGGCATTTCACCATAAAACAGAAGACTTCCTGTAGTCAGGGGGCGGGGCTTAGGTGATGCCAGCTGTCCACATTGTCACTGTCTTCAGATGTGGTCAGTGATCACACGGACAAAGTTTGAAATTGATCTGATCATGCACAAGGGAGTTATTGAGTCAAGTAACGTAATGGCGACTGGTCAAAGTTTGAGGCTTAACCACGCCCACACCTTTATACTTATTTAAAATCCGACGGTTGAATCTTTTCCTCTATGTCTTAAGAGTATATAGCAAGAGTTTGAAGGTGATCGGTGGAAAGGGCGACGAGACATCATTCTCCTAATAACGTGTGCGAAAACCACTAAATCGAGTACTTGGACCAAAATGGCCGACCTCCTGTGCGACATTGCGCTTGGCTCCAAGAGACTTTTTTGTAGGTCCTGAGACACTACATTAGTGTGCCAAATTTCGTGATCCTCAGTCAAAGCACGGCTTGGGGCTGACAGTTTTAATGGTCCTAGGGGGCGCTATTTCAGAAAATAGGCCACGCCCACAAACTTCAGCTGTCCAATTCTATTAGGGGTCAGAGTAGGATCACTCATCAGAAATTGTGTGGCGATGTCACAATGATTGAAGAAATGAGAGACAAACGTATTTCCATGGCGTGATGGCGAATTTCGCCATGCTCCCAAAGCCCCGACTTTATTCGAAACCTGCCAGTACTATAGACCAAGTGACCTCAACTTGTCTGCTGCTATTTGCCAGTGATTGCTGGTGATTGGTTAAAAGGAGTCCAATAGGGAGCTGTGAAAAAAAGAGTGGCGTGGCGACAGGTCAAAGTTTGAGGCTTAGCCACGCCCACACCTTTATACTTATTTAAAATCCGTAGGTTGAATTTTTTCCCCTTTGTCTTAAGAGTCTATAGCAGAAGTTTGAAGGTGATTGGTGAAAAGGGCAATGGTGTAACACTCTCCAAACAACGTGTGCGAAAACCACTAAATCGACTACTTGGACCAAAATGGCCGACTTCCTGTGCGACTTTGCACTTGGCTCCAAGAGACTTTTTTGTAGGACCGGAGACACCACATTAGTGTACCAGATTTCGTACTCCTCAGTCAAAGCATGGCTAGGGGCTGACAGTTTTAATGGTCCTAGAGGGCGCCATTTCAGAAAATAGGCCACGCCCACAAACTACAGCTGTCCAAATCTATTGGGGGTCAGACTAGGATCACTCACCAGACATTTTGTGGCGATGGCACGATAATTGAAGAAATGAGAGGCAAACGTATTGCCATGGCGTGATGGTGAATTTTGCCATGCTCCCAAAGCCCCGCCTTTTTTCAAAACCTGCCAGTACTGGAGACTAAGTGACCTCAACTTGTCAGCTGCTATTCGCCAGAGATTGCTGGCGATTGGGTAAAAGGAGTCCAATAGGTAGCTGTGAAAAAAAGAGTGGCGTGGTGACAGGTCAAAGTTTGAGGCTTAGCCACGCCCACACCTTTATACTTATTTAAAATCCGACGGTTGAATTTTTTCCTTTATGTCTTAAGAGTCTATAGCAGAAGTTTGAAGGCGATTGGTGAAAAGGGCGATGGAGCATCACTCTCCAAACAACGTGTGCGAAAACCACTAAATCGAGTACTTGGACCAAAATGGCCGACTTCCTGTGCGACTTTGCACTTGGCTCCAAGAGACTTTTTTGTAGGTCCTGAGACACCACATTAGTGTGCCAAATTTCATAATCCTCAGTCAAAGCATGACTTGGGGCTGACAGTTTTAATGGTCCTAGGGGGCGCTATTTCAGAAAATAGGCCACGCCTACCGGATGTTCACATCACATTTTGTGGGGGGCTGAACTAGGATCACTCCCAAGAGGTTTTGTGGCGATATCTCTAGAAATGACGAAATGGGAGGCAAACGTAAGGCCTAAGCGGTACGCCTGACTTCGCCGCGCCGCCACAGCCCCGCCTTCTGGAGAAAACTCCCATAAAGTGACACCAAGCAACCCCAACTTGTCTTCAGTTACCCGCTACAAATTTGGGGTGATTCTTGGAAAGGGCGAATTTTGGAAAATTTCCCAGTAAATCTTGACCTTTTAAGTCCTGAGGGGGCGGGGCTTATGTGACATCATCAATCGACCATTCATTTGTCTTCGGAGGGCGACGACGATTGTCCTTAGAACATTTCTTTAACTGTAATTCTTTCATTTATGAATCTATAGCAATTTGAATTTTTTTGGCGAGTGCTCGAAATTTGAGGCCTGGTCCCGCCCCTTCAGTATTTACGAAAAGTCAATTTTATTGTCTCATTTTAATCGTCCATCGCTTCTGTTCGATCGCACACTATTTTTGAGACGATCGTGCGAAAAATGACCAAACTGTTCAACCAAATATAGAGCCTAGAAATGGCCAAAACGGGGTCAAAATGGCCACTTTAGTCCAAAATGGCCGACTTCCTGTTTGATATTGACCATGGGTGCAAGAGGCTTTTCTGTGCGTATTGTTGAGTTCTACAAGTGTACCAAATTTCATCACTCTACTATGAAAAAAGGTCAAAGCGGAGGGGTATTTTTAATTTTCCAGGGGGCGCTGTTGAAACATTTTTTTACCAACTTTCACGTTGCCAGTGAAATACGTAAATTTCACGCACTTTCTATATTGGGCCAGAATTTGGTGACTTTTTGGATATGCTAAGACCCCCTAAAGGCCATCCAAAGACGCGGAAGAAAAAAAAAGAAAGAAAGAAAGAAAGAAAGAAAAAAAATAATAAACGGAGCAGATACAATAGGCCTTCGCAGCTTCACTGCTCGGGCCTAATAATAATAAACGGAGCAGATACAATAGGCCTTCGCAGCTTCACTGCTCGGGCCTAAAAAATAATAATAAACGGAGCAGATACAATAGGCCTTCGCAGCTTCACTGCTCGGGCCTAATTAAAGCTGCAAGCAGCGTCGTTCGGCCCTCGCAGCGAAGCTGCTCGCCCTCCGTCCGCACCCCCTCCGCTCCATACCCGACACTCTCCAAACCCAGCTCCGCGCTGCTCCGTCCTGGCCAGCAGCCGGGGGCACCAGGGCACGTCTGGCAGAACAGAAAGTCCAACCCGACAACAGAAACCGTGAACGGCCTCCTCGTCCACACCTCACCCTGACTCAGCATCCCCTCTGAGCCCACCATTACACGTCTCACCACTAGGAGATACGCTATCTTTACCACACTGGTGATGTGATGTTCAGTCTCGGGCAAATCGGAGGCTGTTTGTGGAAGTTACAGTCAAACGTAAGGTCATGGCGTCACGCCAGAATTCGCCATGGCATCAAAGTCCCTCCCTATCTGGAAAGCTATCAGATCTGAATGGTCATTACAACATCATGAAGACAGTGCATGACCTTAGTGTCATGTTGACTAAATTAGAGGGGACAAATATGGGCATTTCACCATAAAACTAGACTTCCAATAGTCAGGGGGCGGGGCATAGGTGATGTCAGCTGTCCACATTATCTTTGTCTTCAGATTTGGTCAGTGATCACACAGACAACGTTTGATATACGATCTGATCATGCACATGGGAGTTAAGTCAAGTAATGTAATGGCGAAAGGTCAAAGTTTGAGGCTTAGCCACGCCCACACCTTGATACTTATTTAAAATCCGACGGTTGAATTTTTTCCCCTTTGTCTTAAGAGCACATAGCAGATGTTTGTAGGTGATCGGTGAAAAGGGCGACGGGGCATCAAGGTCCAAACAACATGTGCAAAAACCACTAAATCAAGTACTTGGACCAAAATGGCCGACCTCCTGTGCGACTTTGCACTTGGCTCCAAGATACTTTTTTGTAGGTCCTGAGACACTACATTAGTGTACCAAATTTCGTGATCCTCAGTCAAAGCTTGGCTTGGGGCTGACAGTTTTAATGGTCCTAGGGGGCGCTCTTTCAGAAAATAGGCCACGCCCACAAACTTCAGCTGTGCAGTTCTATTGGGGGTCAGACTCAGATCACTCACCAGACATTTTGTGGCGATGTCACGATAATTGAAGAAATGAGAGGCAAACGTATTGCCATGGCGTGATGGCAAATTTCGCCATGCTCCCAAAGCCCCGCCTTTTTTTCAAACCTGCCAGTACTGCTGACCAAGTGACCTCAACTTGTCAGCTGCTATTTGCCAGAGATTGCTGGTGATTGGGTAAAAGGAATCCAATAGGGAGCTGTGAAAAAAAGAGTGGCGTGGCGACAGGTCAAAGTTTGAGGCTTAGCCACGCCCACACCTTTAAACTTATTTAAAATCCGACGGTTGAAATTTTTCCTTTATGTCTTAAGAGTATATAAGAGAAGTTTGAAGGCGATTGGTGAAAAGAGCGATGGAGCATCACTCTCCAAACAACGTGTGCGAAAACCAGTAAATCGAGTACTTGGACCAAAATGGCTGACTTCCTGTGCAACTTTACATTTGGCTCCAAGAGACTTTTTTGTAGGTCCTGAGACACCACATTAGTGTACCAAATTTCAAAATCCTCAGTCAAAGCATGGCTTGGGGCTGATAGTTTTAATGGTCCTAGTGGCCGCTATTTCAGAAAATAGGCCACGCCCACCGGATGTTCACATCAAATTTTTTGGGGGGCTGGACTAGGATCACTCCCAAGAGGTTTTGTGGCGATATCTTTAGAAATGACGAAATGGTAGGCAAACGTAAGGCCACGTCGGTACGCCTGACTTCGCCGCGCCGCCACAGCCCCGCCTTCTGGAGAAAACTCCCATAAAGTGACGCCAAGCAACCCCAACTTGTCTTCAGTTTCCTGCTAGAAATATGAGGTGATTAGTACAAAGGGCGAATTTTGGACAATTTCCCAGTAAAACTTGACCTTTTAAGGCCTGAGGGGGCGGGGCTTATGTGACATCATCAATCAACCATTCATTTGTCTTCGGGGGGCGATGACGATTGTCCATAGCAAATTACTTTAACTGTAATTCTTTCATTTATGAAATTATAGCAATTTGAATTTTTTTGGCGAGTGCTCGAACTTTGAGGCCTGGCCCCGCCCCTTCAGTATTTACGAAAAGTCAGTTTTATTTTCTCATTTGATTCGTCCATCGCTTCTGTTCGATCGCACATTATTTTTGAGACAATCGTGCGAAAAATGATCAAACTGTTCAACCAAATATAGAGCCTAGAAATGGCCAAAATGGGGTAAAAATGGCCACTTTAGTCCAAAATGGCCGACTTCCTGTTTGATATTGACCATGGGTGCAAGAGGCTTTTCTGTGCGTATTGTTGAATTCTACAGGTGTACCAAATTTTATCACTCTACTATGAAAAAAGGTCAATGCGGAGGGGTATTTTTAATTTTCCAGGGGGCGCTGTTGAAACACTTTTATACCAACTTTCACATTGCCAGTGAAATACGTAAATTTCACGCACTTTCTATATTGGGCCAGAATTTGGTGAGTTTTTGGATATGCTAAGACCCCCTAAAGGCCGTCCAAAGACGCGGAAGAAAAAAAAAGAAAAAAAAAAAAAGAAAGAAAGAAAGAAAAAATTAAAGCTGCAAGCAGCGTCGTTCGGCCCTCGCAGCTCCGCGCCGCTCCGGCCTGGCCGGCAGCCCTGGGCACCAGGGCACGTCCGCAGAACACAAACGTCGACCACCCCAACACCAGAAAGGGCTAACGGCCACCTTGTCCGCACCTCACCCTGACTCAGCATCCCCTTTGAGCTCACCATTACATTTTATGTCTCACCACTAGGGAATCCTCTATCTTTACCACACTGGTGGTGTGATGACAGTGACCAACTTTAATGCTATTCTGACCATGTTTTTTAAAGTTATCGAAGGATAACGTTATCTAGGTGGCGCTGTGACCAACTACAGAAAAGTCCCATTGAGGTCAGCTTTGGTGACATTATATAACATTCACCAACCGTTTGTGCCTCATTGGCTAAAGGGCATGATTGTTCATTGCCATATTCAGTTTCGGGCAAATCGGAGGCCGTTTGTGGAAGTTACAGTCAAATGTAAGGTCATGGCGTCACGCCAGCATTCACCATGGCATCAAAGCCCCTCCCTTTCTGGAAAGCTATCAGATCTGAATGGTCATTAAAACATCATGAAGACAATGTATGACCTGAGTGTCATTTTCACTAAATTAGAGGGGACAAATATGGCCATTTCACCATAAAACAATAGACTTCCTGTTGTCAGGGGGCGGGGCTTAGGTGATGTCAGCTGTCCACATTGTCGTTGTCTTGAGATGTGGTCAGTGATCACACAGACAAAGTTTGAATTAGATCTGATCATGCACATGGGAGTTATTAAGTCAAGTAATGTCATGGCGAAAGGTCAAAGTTTGAGGCTTAGCCACGCCCACACCTTTATACTTATTTAAAATCCGACGGTTGAATTTTTTCCCCTTTGACTTAAAAGTACATAGCATAAGTTTGAAGGTGATCTGTGTAAAGGGCGACGGGCCATCAATGTCCAAACAACGTGTGCGAAAACCACTAAATCGAGTACTTGGACCAAAATGGCCGACCTCCTGTGCGAAATTTCGCTTGGCTCCAAGAGACTTTTTTGTAGGTCCAGAGACCCTACATGAGTGTACCAATTTTCGTAATCCTCAGTCAAACCTTGTCTTGGGGCTGACAGTTTTAAAGGTCCTAGGGGGCGATATTTCAGAATATAGGCCACGCCCACAAATCTCAGCTGCCCAATTCTATTGGGGGTCAGACTAGGATCACTCACCAGACATTTTGTGGCGATGTCACGATAATTGAAGAAATGAGAGGCAAACGTATTGCCATGGCGTGATGGCGAATTTCGCCATGCTCCCAAAGCCCCGCCTTTTTTCAAAACCTGCCAGTACTGTAGACCAAGTGACCTCAACTTGTCAGCTTTTATTTGCCAGAGATTGCTGGTGATTGCGTAAAAGGAGTCCAATAGGGAGCTGTGAAAAAAAGAGTGGCGTGGCGACAGGTCAAAGTTTGAGGCTTAGCCACGCCCACACCTTTATACTTATTTAAAATCCGACGGTTGAATTTTTTACTTTATGTCTTAAGAGTTTATAGCAGATGTTTGAAGGCGATTGGTGAAAAGGGCGATGGAGCATCACTCTCCAAACAACGTGTGCGAAAACCAGTAAATCACGTACTTGGACCAAAATGGCTGACTTCCTGTGCAACTTTGCACTTGGCTCCAAGAGACTTTTTTGTAGGTCCTGAGACACCACATTAGTGTACCAAATTTCGAAATCCTCAGTCAAAGCATGGCTTGGGGCTGACAGTTTTAATGGTCCTAGGGGGCGCTATTTCATAAAATAGGCCACGCCCACCGGATGTTCACATCAAATTTTTTGGGGGGCTGGACTAGGATCACTCACAAGAGGTTTTGTGGCGATATCTTTAGAAATGACGAAATGGGAGGCAAACGTAAGGCCACGTCGGTACGCCTGACTTCGCCGCGCCGCCACAGCCCCGCCTTCTGGAGAAAACTCCCATAAAGTGACGCCAAGCAATCCCAACTTGTCTACAGTTACCTGCTACAAATATGGGGTGATTAGTTGAAAGGGCGAATTTTGGACAATTTCCCAGTAAAACTTGACCTTTTAAGGCCTGAGGGGGCGGGGCTTATGTGACATCATCAATCAACCATTCATTTGTCTTCGGGGGGCGATGACGATTGTCCATAGAAAATTACTTTAAATGTAATTCTTTTATTTATGAAATTAAAGATATTTGAATTTTTTTGGCGAGTGCTCGAACTTTGAGGCCTGGTCCCGCCCCTTCAGTATTTACGAAAAGTCAGTTTTATTTTCTCATTTTAATCGTCCATCGCTTCTGTTCGATCGCACACTATTTTTGAGACAATCGTGCGAAAAATGACCAAACTGTTCAACCAAATATAGAGCCTAGAAATGGCCAAAACGGGGTAAAAATGGCCACTTTAGTCCAAAATGGCCGACTTCCTGTTTGATATTGACCATGGGTGCAAGAGGCTTTTCTGTGCGTATTGTTGAGTTCTACAGGTGTACCAAATTTCATCACTCTACTATGAAAAAAGGTCAATGCGGAGGGGTATTTTTAATTTTCCAGGGGGCGCTGTTGAAACATTTTTATACCAACTTTCATGTTGACAGTGAAATACGTAAATTTCACGCACTTTCTATATTGGGCCAGAATTTGGTGACTTTTTGGATATGCTAAGACCCCCTAAAGGCCACCCAAAGACGCGGAAGAAAAAAAAAGAAAAATAAACGGAGCAGATACAATAGGCCTTCGCAGCGCTTCGCTGCTCGGGCCTAAAAAAGAAACGGAGCAGATACAATAGGCCTTCGCAGCGCTTCGCTGCTCGGGCCTAATTAAAGCTGCAAGCAGCGTCGTTCGGCCCTCGCAGCTCCGCGCCGCTCCGGCCTGGCCGGCAGCCCGGGGCACCAGGGCACGTCCCCGGAACAGAAAGTCCACCACCCCGACACCAGAAACCGCTAACGGTCACCTTGTCCGCACCTCACCATGACTCAGCATCCCCTCTGAGCTTACCATTGAATTACACGTCTCACCACTAGGGCATACTCTATCTTTACCACACTGATGGTGTGATGACAGTGACCAACTTTAATGCTATTCTGACCATGTTTTTTTAAGTCATCGAAGGTTAAAGATATCTAGGGGGCGCTGTGACCAACTACAGAAAAGTCCCATTGAGGTCAGCGTTGGTTGACAAAGATGGTTTTCTGTTATTTTGGCATCAATCGGACGTTGTGTGCGTTATCTAAAGCCAGTGAGTGAAAGGGGCGGAGCTACAGGGATTTGAACCAACAACTCAATCAATGTGTTTGGTGCAGTCACGTGATGTCACAAGCCAAGTATAATGCCATTCTGACCTTGTCTTTAGAAGTTAATAAAGTTTGAACCCATCTAGGAGGCGCTGTGACCATTTACAAAAAAATGCCATAGAGGTCATCTTTGGTCATCAAAGATGGTTTTCTGTTAATTTGGCATCAATCAAACGTTGCATGGGTCATCTAGAGACAAAAAGCTGTAAGTGGGTGGAGTTAAAGTGAATTGAACAAGTGAGCACATACATGTGTTTATTGCAGTTGTGTGATGACTCCCACAAAGTTTGATATAGTTTGGAGCGTTTTTGCAGAAGTTACAAAGGTTTTATGTATCTAGGGGGCGCTGTCTCAAATTTAGGAATTAATCAATGAAGAAGTTTATAGGTTGATAACAGTCATTTGTGTGCAGTTTGGTGTGAATTGCATCATGCATGTGTTATTCAGGGCCTAATATCTATCAGGGGGCGGAGCTAAAGGGATATCAACCAATTACCACAGGATTGTGTTGGGTGCCTTTGTGTGATGACACATAGCAAGTTTGGTGCAGTAACGACCTGGTCTGTAGGAGTTATTACAGTTTCAATGGTGTGTAGGGGGCGCTGTGGTGACAACATACAAATCTGACCAACTGTTTCTGTCTCATTCGATAAAGGGCATCATTGTTGATTGTCATGTTCAGTCTCGTGCAGATGGGAGGCTGTTTGTGGAAATTACGATCAAACGTAAGGTCACGGCGTCATGCCAGAATTCGCTATGGCATCAAAGCCCCTCCCTTTCTGGAAAGTTATCAGATCAGAATGGTCATTACAACATCATGAAGACAGTGCATGACCTTAGTGTCATGTTGACTAGATTAGGGGGGACAAATATGGGCATTTCACCATAAAACAATAGACTTCCTGTTGTCAGGGGGCGGGGCTTAGGTGTTGTCAGCTGTCCACAATGACGTTGCCTTGAGATGTGGTCAGTGATCACACAGACAAAGTTTGATATAGATCTGATCGTGCACATGGGAGTTATTAAGTCAAGTAATGTAATGGCGAAAGGTCAAAGTTTGAGGCTTAGCCACGCCCACACCTTTATACTTATTTAAAATCCGACGGTTGAATTTTTTCCTCTATGTCTTAAGAGGATATAGCAGAAGTTTGAAGGCGATTGGTGAAAAGGGCGATGGAGCATCACTCTCCAAACAACGTGTGCGAAAACCACTAAATCGAGTACTTGGACCAAAATGGCCGACTTCCTGTGCGACTTTGCACTTGGCTCCAAGAGACTTTTTTGTAGGTCCTGAGACACCACATTAGTGGACCAAATTTCGTAATCCTCAGTCAAAGCATGGCTTGGGGCTGACAGTTTTAATGGTCCTAGGGGGCGCTAATTCAGAAAATAGGCCACTCCCACAAACTTAAACTGACCATTTCTATTGGGGGTCAGACTAGGATCACTCACAACAAATTTTGAGGTGATATCACGATAAATGAAGAAATGAGAGGCAAACGTATTTCCATGGCGTGATGGCGAATTTCGCCATGCTCCCAAAGCCCCGCCTTTTTTCAAAACCTTCCAGTACTGGAGACCAAGTGACCTCAACTTGTCTGCTGCTATTTACCAGAGATTCCTGGTGATTGGGTAAAAGGAGTCCAATAGGGAGCTGTGAAAAAAAGTGTTATGGCGAAAGGTCAAAGTTTGAGGCTTAGCCACGCCCACACCTTTATACTTATTTAAAATCCGACGGTTGAATCTTTTCCTCTTTGTCTTAAGAGTATATAGCAGAAGTTTGAAGGTGTTTGGTGAAAAGGGCGACGGAGCATCACTCTCCAAACAACGTGTGTAAAAACCACTAAATCGCGCACTTGGACCAAAATGGCCGACTTCCTGTGCGACTTTGCACTTGGCTCCAAGAGACTTTTTTGTAGGTCCTGAGACACCACATTAGTGTACCAAATTTCGTAATCCTCAGTCAAAGCATAGCTTGGGGCTGACAGTTTTAATGGTCCTAGAGGGCGCTATTTCAGAAAATAGGCCACGCCCACCGGATGTTCACATCAGATCTTTTGGGGGGCCGGACTAGGATCACTCACAAGAAGTTTCGTGACGATATCTTTAGAAATGACGAAATGGGAGGCAAACGTAAGGCCACGGTGGTATGCCTGACTTCGCCGCGCCGCCACAGCCCCGCCCTCTGCCGAAAACTCCTATAAAGTGACGCCAAGCAACCCCCACTTGTCTTGAGTTACCAGCTACAAATTCGTGGTGATTAAGTGAAATGGGGCAATTTGGGACCTTTCACAGTAAAACTTGATCTTTTTGGTCCTGAGGGGGCGGGGCTTGTGTGATGTCATCATCTGACCATTCAGTTTACTTTGTGGGTGGATGACGAATGACCACAGAAAGTTTGGTAACTCTATTCCATTCAGTTATGAAGTTATAGCAATTTAAATATTTTTGGCGAGTAGTCAAACTTTGAGGCCTGGCCCCGCCCCTTCAACATATACGAAAACTCAGAATCCTCGTCTCATTTTGTTCGCCCATCCCTTCTGAGCAATTTTACACAATTTTTGAGACAATCGTGCGAAAAATGATCGAGCAATCCAATCAGAAACGGACCCTAAAAACGGCCAAAACGGCTAAAAATCGCCATTTCAACCCAAAATGGCCGACTTCCTGTTTGATATTGACCATGCTTGCAAGAGACTTTTCTGTGCGGACCGTTGAGTACTACAAGTGTACCAAATTTCATAACTGTACGATAAACTAAGCTTTATGGAGAGGGGTTTTTTTCAGTTTGTAGGGGGCGCTGTTCAGCCATTTTCTTTGCGATTTTTTTGAGACCTTTAAAATATCAAATTTTTCACCAGGCCTAACAAGTGTGCAAAATATTGTGAGTTTTGGGGTATGTTAAGGTCCCCAAAAAGCCATTCAAAGTGGCACCGGAATAATAAAGAAAGAAAGAATAATTAAAGCTGCAAGCAGCGTCGTTCGGCCCTCGCAGCGAAGCTGCTCGCCCTCCTTCCGCACCCCCTCCGCTCCATCCCCGACGCTCTCCAAACCCAGCTCAGCGCTTCTCCATCCAGGCCGGCAGCCGGGGGCACCAGGGCACGTCTGGCAGAACAGAAAGTCAACCACCCCGACACCAGAAACCGTGAACGGCCTCCTCGTCCACACCTCACCCTGACTCAGCATCCCCTCTGAGCCCACCATTACACGTCTCACCACTAGGAGATACTCTATCTTTACCACACTGGTGATGTGATGTTCAGTCTCGGGCAGATCGGAGGCTGTTAGTGGAAGTTACAGTCAAACGTAAGGTCACAGCGTCACGCCAGAATTCGCCATGGCATCAAAGCCCCTCCCTTTCTGAAAAGCTATCAGATCTGAATGGTCATTACAACATCATGAAGACAGTGCATGACCTTAGTGTCATGTTGACTAAATTAGAGGGGTCAAATATGGGCATTTCACCATAAAACAGTAGACTTCCTGTAGTCAGGGGGCGGGGCTTAGGTGATGCCAGCTGTCCACATTGTCACTGTCTTGAGATGTGGTCAGTGATCACACAGACAAAGTTTGAAATTGATCTGATCATGCACATGGGAGTTATTAAGTCAAGTAACGTAATGGCGACTGGTCAAAGTTTGAGGCTTAGCCACGCCCACACCTTTATACTTATTTAAAATCCGACGGTTGAATTTTTTCCTTTATGTCTTAAGAGTATATAGCAGGAGTTTGAAGGTGATCGGTGGAAAGTGCGACGAGATATCATTCTCCTAATAACGTGTGCGAAAACCACTAAATCGCGTACTTGGACCAAAATGGCCGACCTCCTGTGCGACATTGCGCTTGGCTCCAAGAGACTTTTTTGTAGGTCCTGAGACACTACATTAGTGTGCCAAATTTCGTGATCCTCAGTCAAAGCATGGCTTGGGGCTGACAGTTTTAATGGTCCTAGGGGGCGCTATTTCAGAAAATAGGCCACGCCCACAAACTTCAGCTGTCCATTTCTATTGGGGGTCAGAGTAGGATCACTCATCAGAAGTTCTGTGGCGATGTGACAATAATTGAAGAAATGAGAGACAAACATATATCCATGGCGTGATGGCGAAATTCGCCATGCTCCCAAAGCCCCGCCTTTACTCGAAACCTGCCAGTACTATAGAACAAGTGACCTCAACTTGTCTGCTGCTATTAGCCAGTGATTGCTGGTGATTGGTTAAAAGGAGCCCAATAGGGAGCTGTGAAAAAAAGAGTGGCGTGGCGACAGGTCAAAGTTTGAGGCTTAGCCACGCCCACAGCTTTATACTTATTTAAAATCCGACGGTTGAATTTTTTCATCTATGTCTTAAGAGTGGATAACAGATGTTTGAAAGTGATTGGTGAAAAGGGTGATGGAGCATCCTTCTCCAAACAACGTGTGCGAAAACCACTAAATCCAGTACTTGGACCAAAATGGCCGACTTCCTGTGCGACTTCGCACTTGACTCCAAGAGACTTTTTTGTAGGTCCTGAGACACCACATTAGTGTACCAAATTTCGTACTCCTCAGTCAAAGCAAGGCTTGGGGCTGACAGTTTTAATGGACCTAGGGGGCGCTATTTCAGAAAATAGGCCACGCCCACAAATTTCTGCTGCCCAGTTCTATTAGGGGTCAGAGTAGGATCACTCATCAGAACTTGTGTGGCGATGTCACAATGATTGAAGAAATGAGAGACAAACGTATTTCCATGGCGTGATGGCGAATTTTGCCATGCTCTCAAAGCCCCGCCTTTATTCGAAACCTGCCAGTACTATAGACTAAGTGACCTCAACTTGTCTGCTGCTATTTGCCACTGTTTGGTGGTGATTGGTTAAAAGTAGTCCAATAGGGAGCTGTGAAAAATAGAGTGGCGTGGCGACAGGTCAAAGTTTGAGGCTTAGCCACGCCCACACCTTTATACTTATTTAAAATCCGACGGCTGAATTTTTTCATCTATGTCTTAAGAGTATATAGCAGAAGTGTGAAGGCAATTGGTGAAAAGGGCGACGGAGCATCACTCTCCAAACAACGTGTGCGAAAACCACTAAATCGCGCACTTGGAGAAAAATGGCCGACTTCCTGTGCGACATTGCACTTGGCTCCAAGAGACTTTTTTGTAGGTCCTGAGACACCACATTAGTGTACCAAATTTTGTACTCGTCAGTCAAAGCATGGCTTGGGGCTGGCAGTTTTAATGGTCCTAGAGGGCGCTATTTCAGAAAATAGGCCACGCCCACCGGATGTTCACATCACATTTTTGGGGGGGCCGGACTAGGATCACTCCCAAGACGTTTCGTGGCGATATCTCTAGAAATGACGAAATGGGAGGCAAACGTAAGGCCACGTCGGTACGCCTGACTTCGCCGCGCCGCCACAGCCCCGCCTTCTGCAGAAAACTCCCATAAAGTGACGGCAAGCAACCCCAACTTGTCTTCAGTGACCTGCTACAAATTTGGGGTGATTATTTGAAAGGGCGAATTTTGGGAAATTTCCTAGTAAAACTTGACCTTTTAAGTCCTGAGGGGGCGGGGCTTATGTGACATCATCAATCGACCATTCATTTGTCTTCGGAGGGCGACGACAATTGTCCATAGAACATTTCTTTAACTGTAATTCTTTCATTTATGAATCTATAGCAATTTGAATTTTTTTGGCGAGTGCTCGAACTTTGAGGCCTGGTCCCGCCCCTTCAGTATTTACGAAAAGTCAATTTTATTGTCTCATTTTAATCGTCCATCGCTTCTGTTCGATCGCACACTATTTTTGAGACAATCGTGCGAAAAATGACCAAACTGTTCAACCAAATATAGACCCTAGAAATGGCCAAAATGGGGTCAAAATGGCCACTTTAGTCCAAAATGGCCGACTTCCTGTTTGATATTGACCATGGGTGCAAGAGGCTTTTCTGTGCGTATTGTTGAGTTCTACAAGTGTACCAAATTTCATCACTCTACTATGAAAAAAGGTCAAAGCGGAGGGGTATTTTTAATTTTCCAGGGGGCGCTGTTGAAACAATTTTTTACCAACTTTCACGTTGCCAGTGAAATACGTAAATTTCACGCACTTTCTATATTGGGCCAGAATTTGGTGAGTTTTTGGATATGCTAAGACCCCCTAAAGGCCATCCAAAGACGCGGAAGAAAAAAAAAGAAAGAAAAAAAAAAAGAAAAAAAATAATAAACGGAGCAGATACAATAGGCCTTCGCAGCTTCACTGCTCGGGCCTAATTAAAGCTGCAAGCAGCGTCGTTCGGCCCTCGCAGCGAAGCTGCTCGTCCTGTGTCCGCCCCCCCTCCGCTCCATCCCAGACGCTCTCCAAACCCAGCTCCGCGCTTCTCCATCATGGCCGGCAGCCGGGGGCTCCAGGGCACGTCTGGCAGAACAGAAAGTCAACCACCCCGACACCAGAAACCGTGAACGGCCTCCTCGTCCACACCTCACCCTGACTCAGCATCCCCTCTGAGACCACCATTACACGTCTCACCACTAGGAGATACTCTATCTTTACCACACTGGTGATGTGATGTTCAGTTTCGGGCAAATCAAAGGCTGTTTGTGGAAGTTACAGTCAAACGTAAGGTCACAGCGTCACGCCAGAAATCGCCATGGCATCAAAGCAGCCTCCCTTTCTGAAAAGCTATCAGATCTGAATGGTCATTACAACATCATGAAGACAGTGCATGACCTTAGTGTCATGTTGACTAAATTAGAGGGGACAAATATGGGCATTTCACCATAAAACAGCAGACTTCCTGTAGTCAGGGGGCGGGGCTTAGGTGATGTCAGCTTTCCACATTGTCACTGTCTTCAGATGTGGTCAGTGATCACACAGACAAAGTTTGAAATTGATCTGATCATGCACATGGGAGTTATTAAGTCAAGTAACGTAATGGCGACTGGTCAAAGTTTGAGGCTTAGCCACGCCCACACCTTTATACTTATTTAAAATCCGACGGTTGAATTTTTCCCTCTATGTCTTAAGAGTATATAGCAGGAGTTTGAAGGTGATCGGTGGAAAGGATGACGAGACATCATTCTCCTAATTACGTGTGCGAAAACCACTAAATCGAGTACTTGGACCAAAATGGCCGACCTCCTGTGCGACATTGCACTTGGCTCCAAGAGACTTTTTTGTAGGTCCTGAGACACTACATTAGTGTGCCAAATTTCGTGATCCTCACTCAGAGCATGGCTTGGGGCTGATAGTTTTAGTGGTCCTAGGGGGCGCTATTTCAGAAAATAGGCCACGCCCACAAACTTCAACTGTCCAGTTCTATTAGGGGTCAGAGTAAGATCACTCATCAGAAATTGTGTGGCGATGTAACAATGATTGAAGAAATGAGACACAAACGTATTTCCATGGCGTGATGGCGAATTTCGCCATGCTCCCAAAGCCCCGCCTTTTTTCTAAACCTGCCAGTACTATAGACCAAGTGACCTCAACTTGTCTGCTGCTATTTGCCAGTGATTGCTGGTGATTGGTTAAAAGGAGTCCAATAGGGAGCTGTGAAAAAAAGAGTGGCATGGCAACAGGTCAAAGTTTGAGGCTTAGCCACGCCCACACCTTTATACTTATTTAAAATCCGACGGTTGAATTTTTTCATCTATGTCTTAAGAGTGTATAGCAGATGTTTGAAGGTGATTGGTGAAAAGGGTGATGGAGCATCCTTCTCCAAACAACGTGTGTGAATACCACTAAATCGAGTACTTGGACCAAAATGGCCGACTTCCTGTGCGACTTTGCACTTGGCACCAAGAGACTTTTTTGTAGGTCCTGAGACACTACATTGGTGTAGCAAATTTTGTACTCCTCAGTCAAAGCATGGCTTGGGGCTGACAGTTTTAATGGTCCTAGGGGGCGCTATTTCAGAAAATAGGCCACGCCCACCAGATGTTCACATCAGATTCTTTTTGGGGCTGGACTAGGATCACTCCCAAGAAGTATCGTGGCAATATCTCTAGAAATGACGAAATGGGAGACAAGCGTAAGGCCACGTCGGTACGCCTGACTTCGCCGCACCGCCACAGCCCCGCCTTCTAAAGAAAACTCCCATAAAGTGACGCCAAGCAACCCCAACTTGTCTTCAGTTACCTGCTACAAATTTGGGCTGATTATTTGAAAGGGCGAATTTTGGAAAATTTCCCAGTAAAACTTGACCTTTTAAGTCCTGAGGGGGCGGGGCTTGTGTGACATCATCAATCGACCATTCATTTGTCTTCGGGGGGCGAGGACGATTGTCCTTAGAAATTGTTTTAACTGTAATTCTTTCATTTGTGAAATTATAGCAATTTGAATTTTTTTGGCGAGTGCTCGAACTTTGAGGCCTGGCCCCGCCCCATCAGTATTTACAAAAAGTCAATTTTATTGTCTCATTTGAATCGTCCATCGCTTCTGTTCGATCTCGCACTATTTTTGAGACGATGGTGCGAAAAATGACCAAACTGTTCAACCAAATATAGACCCTAGAAATGGCCAAAACGGCTAAAAATCGCCATTTCAACCCAAAATGGCCGACTTCCTGTTTTATATTGACCATGGTTGCAAGAGGCTTTTCTGTGCCGACTGTTGAGTATTACCGGTATACCAAATTTCATAACTGTACGATAAACTAAGCTTTATGGAGAGGGGTATTTTTCACTTTCTAGGGGGCGCTTTCGAGCCACTTTTTAATGAACTTTCACATCGCCAGTGCAATACGTAACTTTCACGCACTTTCTATATTGAGCCAGAATTTGGTGACTTTTTGGATATGCTAAGACCCCCTAAAGGCCACCCAAAGACGCGGAAGAAAAAAAATAATAATTAAAGCTGCAAGCAGCGTCGTTCGGCCCTCGCAGCGAAGCTGCTCGCTCTCCTTCTGCACCCCCTCCGCTCCATCCCCGACGCTCTCCAAACCCGGCTCCGCGCTTTTCCATCCTGGCCGGCAGCCGAGGGCACCAGGGCATGCCTGGCGGAACAGAAAGTCAGCCACCCCGAGACCGGAAACAGTAAAAGGCCTCCTCGTCCACACCTCACCCTGACTCAGCATCCCTTCTGAGCCCACCATTACATGTCTCACCACTAGGAGATACTCTATCTTTACCACACTGGTGATGTGATGTTCAGTCTCGGGCAAATCGGAGGCTGTTTGTGGAAGTTACAGTCAAACGTAAGGTCACAGCGTCACGCCAGAAATCGCCATGGCATCAAAGCCCCTCACTTTCTAAAAAGCTATCAGATCTGAATGGTCATTACAACATCATGAAGACAGTGCATGACCTTAGTGTCATCTTGACTAAATTAGAGGGGACAAATATGGGCAGTTCACCATAAAACAATAGACTTCCTGTAGTCAGGGGGCGGGGCTTAGGTGATGTCAGCTGTCCACATTGTCACTGTCTTCAGATGTGGTCAGTGATCACATAGACAAAGTATGAAATTGATCTGATCATGCACATGGGAGTTGTTAAGTCAAATAAGGTAATGGCGACTGGTCAAAGTTTGAGGCTTAGCCACGCCCACACCTTTATACTTATTTAAAATCCGACGGTTGAATTTTTTCCTCTATGTCCTAAGAGTATATAGCAGAAGTTTGAAGGTGATCGGTGGAAAGGGCGAGGAGATATCATTCTCCTAATAACGTGTGCGAAAAACACTAAATTGAGTACTTGGACCAAAATGGCCGACCTCCTGTAGGACATTGCTCTTGGCTCCAAGAGACTTTTTTGTAGGTCCTGATACACTACATTAGTGTGCCAAATTTTGTGATCCTCAGTCAAAGCATGGCTTGGGGCTGACTGTTTTAATGGTCCTAGGGGGCGGTGTTTCAGAAAATAGGTCACGCCCACAAACTTCAGCTGTCCAATTCTATTAGGGGTCAGAGTAGGATCACTCTTCAGAACTTGTGTGGCGATGTCACAATGACTGAAGAAATGAGAGACAAACGTATTTCCATGGCGTGATGGCAAATTTCGCCATGCTCCCAAAGCCCCGCCTTTATTCGAAACCTGCCAGTACTATAAACCAAGTGACCTCAACTTGTCTGCTGCTATTTGCCAGTGTTTGCTGGTGATTGGTTAAAAGGAGTCCAATAGGGAGCTGTGAAAATAAGAGTGGCGTGGCGACAGGTCAAAGTTTGAGGCTTAGCCACGCCCACATCTTTATACTTATTTAAAATCCGACGGTTGAATTTTTTCATCTATGTCTTAAGAGTGTATAGCAGATGTTTGAAGGTGATTGTTGAAAACGGTGATGGGGAATCCTTATCCAAACAATGTGTGCGAAAACCACTAAATCGAGTACTTGGACCAAAATGGCCGACTTCCTGTGCGACTTTGCTCTTGGCTCCAAGAGACTTTTTTGTAGGGCCTGAGACACCACATTAGTGTACCAATTTTCGTACTCCTCAGTCAAAGCATGGCTTGTGGCTGGCAGTTTTATTGTTCCTAGGGGGCGCTATTTCAGAAAATAGGCCACGCCCACAAATTACAGCTGTCCAGTTCTATTGGGGGTCAGACTAGGATCACTCACCAGACATTTTGTGGCAATGGCACGATAATTGAAGAAATGAGAGGCAAACTTATTGCCATGGCGTGATGGCGAATTTCACCATGCTCCCAAAGCCCCGCCTTTATTCGAAACCTGCCAGGACTAAAGACCAAGTGTCCTCAACTTGTCTGCTGCTATTTGCCAGTGATTGCTGGCGATTGGTTAAAAGGAGTCCAATAGGGAGCTGTGAAAAACAGAGTGGCGTGGCGACAGGTCAAAGTTTGAGGCTTAGCCACGCCCACACCTTTATACTTATTTAAAATCCGACGGTTGAATTTTTTCCTTTATGTCTTAAGAGTGTATAGCAGAAGTTTGAAGGCGATTGGTGAAAAGGGCGATGGAGCATCACTCTCCAAACAACGTGTGCGAAAACCACTAAATCGAGTACTTGGACCAAAATGGCCAACTTCCTGTGCGACTTTGCACTTGGCTCCAAGAGACTTTTTTGTAGGTCCTGAGACACCACATTAGGAAACCAAATTTCGTACTCCTCAGTCAAAGCATGACTTGGGGCTGACAGTTTTAATGGTCCTAGGGGGCGCTATTTCAGAAAATAGGCCACGCCCACTGGATGTTCACATCACATTTTGTGGGGGGCCGAACTAGGATCACTCCCAAGAGGTTTTGTGGCGATACCTCTAGAAATGACGAAATGGGAGGCAAACGTAAGGCCACATCGGTACGCCTGACTTCGCCGCGCCGCCACAGCCCCGCCTTCTGCAGAAAACTCCCATAAAGTGACGCCAAGCAACCCCAACTTGTCTTCAGTTACCTGCTACAAATTTGGGGTGATTAGTTGAAAGGGCGAATTTTTGAAAATTTCCCAGTAAAACTTGACCTTTTAAGGCCTGAGGGGGCGGTGCTTATGTGACATCATCAATCGACCATTCATTTGTCTTTGGGGGGCGATGCCGATTGTCCATAGATAATTACTTTAACTGTAATTCTTTCATTTATGAAATTAAAGCAATTTGAATTTTTTTGGCGAGTGCTTGAACTTTGAGGCTTGGCCCCGCCCCTTCAGTATTTACGAAAAGTCAATTTTATTTGCTCATTTGATTCATCCATCGCTTCTGTTCGATCGCACACTATTTTTGAGACAATCGTGCGAAAAATGACCAAACTGTTCAACCAAATGTAGACCCTAGAAATGGCCAAAACGGGGTCAAAATGGCCACTTTAGTCCAAAATGGCCGACTTCCTGTTTGATATTGACCAATGGTGCAAGAGGCTTTTCTGTGCGTATTGTTGAGTTCTACAAGTGTACCAAATTTCATCGTTCTACTATGAAAAAAGGTCAAAGCAGAGGGGTATTTTTAATTTTCTAGGGGGCGCTGTCGAAACATTTTTGTACCAACGTTCACGTTGCCAGTGAAATACGTAAATTTCACGCACTTTCTATATTGGGCCAGAATTTGGTGAGTTTTTGGATATGCTAAGACCCCCTAAAGGCCACCCAAAGACGCGGAAGAAAAAGAAAAAAAAAAAAAAAGAAAAAAAAAAAAGAATAAACGGAGCAGATACAATAGGCCTTCGCAGCTTCACTGCTCGGGCCTAATAATTAAAGCTGCAAGCAGCGTCGTTCGGCCCTCGCAGCGAAGCTGCTCGCCCTCCTTCCACACCCCCTCCGCTCCATCCCCGACGCTCTCCAAACCCGGCTCCGCGCTTTTCCATCCTGGCCGGCAGCCGAGGGCACCAGGGCATGCCTGGCGGAACAGAAAGTCAGCCACCCCAACACCGGAAACCGTGAAAGGCCTCCTCGTCCACACCTCACCCTGACTCAGCATCCCTTCTGAGCCCACCATTACATGTCTCACCCCTTGGAGATACTCTATCTTTACCACACTGGTGATGTGATGTTCAGTCTCGGGCAAATCGGAGGCTGTTTGTGGAAGTTACAGTCAAACGTAAGGTCACAGCGTCACGCCAGAAATCGCCATGGCATCAAAGCCCCTCACTTTCTGAAAAGCTATCAGATCTGAATGGTCATTACAACATCATGAAGACAGTGCATGACCTTAGTGTCATCTTGACTAAATTAGAGGAAACAAATATGGGCAGTTCACCATAAAACAATAGACTTCCTTTAGTCAGGGGGCGGGGCTTAGGTGATGTCAGCTGTCCACATTGTCACTGTCTTCAGATGTGGTCAGTGATCACACAGACAAAGTATGAAATTGATCTGATCATGCACATGGGAGTTGTTAAGTCAAATAAAGTAATGGCGACTGGTCAAAGTTTGAGGCTTAGCAACGCCCATACCTTTATACTTATTTAAAATCCGACGGTTGAATTTTTTCCTCTATGTCTTAAGAGTATATAGCAGAAGTTTGAAGGTGATCGGTGGAAAGGGCGAGGAGATATAATTCTCCTAATAACGTGTGCGAAAACCACTAAATTGAGTAACTGAACCAAAATGGCCGACCTCCTGTGCGACATTGCGCTTGGCTCCAAGAGACTTTTTTGTAGGGCCTGAGACACTACATTAGTGTGCCAAATTTTGTGATCCTCAGTTAAAGCATGGCTTGGGGCTGACTGTTTTAATGGTCCTAGGGGGCACTGTTTCGGAAAATAGGCCACGCCCACAAACTTCAGCTGTCCAGTTATATTAGGGGTCAGAGTAGGATCACTCATCAGAAATTGTGTGGCAATGTCACAATGATTGAAGAAATGAGAGACAAACGTATTTCCATGGCGTGATGGTGAATTTCGCCATGCTCCCAAAGCTCCACCTTTATTCGAAACCTGCCAGTACTATAGACCAAGTGACCTTAACTTGTCTGCTGCTATTTGCCACTGTTTGGTGGTGATTGGATAAAAGGAGTCCAATAGGGAGCTGTGGAAAAAAGAGTGGCGTGGCGACAGGTCAGAGTTTGAGGCTTAGCCACGCCCACACCTTTATACTTATTTAAAATCCGACGGTTGAATTTTTTCATCTATGTCTTAAGAGTATATAGCAGACGTTTCAAGGAGATTGGTGAAAAGGGCGACGGAGCATCACTCTCCAAACAAGGTGTGCGAAAACCAGTAAATCGCGTACTTGGACCAAAATGGCCGACTTCCTGTGCGACTTTGCACTTGGGTCCAAGAGACTTTTTTGTAGGTCCTGAGACACCACATTAGTGTACCAAATTTCGTAATCCTCAGTCAAAGCATGGCTTGGGGCTGACAGTTTTAATGGTCCTAGGGGGCGCTATTTCAGAAAATAGGCCACGCCCACCGGATGTTCACATCAGATCTTTTGGGGGGCCAGACTAGGATCACTCACAAGAAGTTTCGTGATGATATCTTTAGAAATGACGAAATGGGAGGCAAACGTAAGGCCACGGCGGTACGCCTGACTTCGCCGCGCCGCCACAGCCCCGCCCTCTGCCGAAAACTCACATAATGTGACACCAAGCAACCCCCACTTGTCTTGAGTTACCAGCTACAAATTTGTGGTGATTTAGTGAAATGGGGCAATTTGGGACCTTTCACAGTAAAACTTAACCTTTTTGGTCCTGAGGGGGCGGGGCTTGTGTGATGTCATCATGCGACCATTCAATTTACTTTGTGAGGTGATGACGAATGACCACAGAAAGTTTGGTAACTCTATTCCATTCAGTTATGAAGTTATAGCAATTTAAAAATTTTTGGCGAGTAGTCAAACTTCGAGGCCTGGCCCCGCCCCTTCAGTATTTACGAAAAGTCAATTTTATTGTCTCATTTTGTTCGCCCATCTCTTCTGAGCAATTTTACAGAATTTTTGAGATGATCGTGCAAAAAATGATCGAGCAATCCAATCAGAAACGGACCCTAAAAACGGCCAAAACGGCAAAAAATCGCCATTTCAACCCAAAATGGCCGACTTCCTGTTTGATATTGACCATGCTTGCAAGAGACTTTTCTGTGCGGACTATTGAGTACTATAAGTGTACCAAATTTCATAACGGTACGATAAACTAAGCTTTATGGAGAGGGTTTTTTTTCATTTTCTAGGGGGCGCTGTTCAGCCAATTTCTTTGCGATTTTTTTGGGACCTTTAAAATATCAAATTTTTCACCAGGCCTGACAAGTATGCAAAATATTGTGAGTTTTGGGGTATGTTAAGGTCCCCAAAAAGCCATTCAAAGCGGCACCGGAATAATAAATAAAAAAAATAATAATAAACAGAGCAAAAACAAGAGGCCTTCGCAGCGCTTTCGCTGCTCGGGCCTAAAAAATAATAATAAACGGAGCAAAAACAAGAGGCCTTCGCAGCGCTTTCGCTGCTCGGGCCTAATAAACAGAGCAAAAACAAGAGGCCTTCGCAGCGCTTTCGCTGCTCGGGCCTAATCAGAGCAAAAACAAGAGGCCTTCGCAGCGCTTTCGCTGCTCGGGCCTAATAAACGGAGCAGATACAATAGGCCTTCGCAGCTTCACTGCTCGGGCCTAATAAGAAGAAACGGAGCAGATACAATAGGCCTTCGCAGCTTCACTGCTCGGGCCTAATAATAAACGGAGCAGATACAATAGGCCTTCGCAGCTTCACTGCTCGGGCCTAATAAACGGAGCAGATACAATAGGCCTTCGCAGCTTCACTGCTCGGGCCTAATAAACGGAGCAGATACAATAGGCCTTCGCAGCTTCACTGCTCGGGCCTAATAATCAGAGCAAAAACAAGAGGCCTTCGCAGCGCTTTCGCTGCTCGGGCCTAAATAAACAGAGCAAAAACAAGAGGCCTTCGCAGCGCTTTCGCTGCTCGGGCCTAAAAAATAAACGGAGCAGATACAATAGGCCTTCGCAGCTTCACTGCTCGGGCCTAATAAACGGAGCAGATACAATAGGCCTTCGCAGCGCTTCGCTGCTCGGGCCTAAAAATCAATAAAACTTGAGACCTTTAGGCATGGCGCTGGGATTTCAGCTGTGGCAGGCCGCCACGGCTACGCATATGTAAGGGAAACACGGCACTTAAAAATGCAGGTCTTTCCTACAGAGAAATTGCAAAGAAGGTCAAGGTGTCAGTAAGTACATTTTCCTTAACCATCAAAAGGCACTCAAAAACTGAGGCAAACTCTGACAGGAAGATGTCAGGCAGACCCAAAGTCACAACTGCATGAGAGGGTAAATTTTTGAGAGTCAACAGCTTGTGTGATAGGCGACTCACAGGACAACAGCTTCAAGCACAGCTTAATAGTGGTCCAGTAAGCAAGTCTTAGTTTCAACTGTGAAGAGAAGGCTTCACGCTGCAGGTTTGACAGGATGAGTTGCAGCAAGAAAGCCACTGCTAAGACGTCAGAATAAGAGAAAGAGGCTTGCCTGGGTCATGAAACACAGCCACTGGACTACTGAAGATTGGAAGAAGGTATTATGGACTGATGAATCCAAATTTGAATGCTTCATTTCATCACGCAGGATCTTTGTACGCCGTTGTAGTTGAAAGGATGGTTCCACAGTGTGTGGCATCAACTGTCAAACATGGAGGAGGCAGTGTGATGGTCTGGGGCTGTTTTGCTGGATCCAGGGTCCATGACTTGTACAGAGTGAGAAGAGCCCTGAACAAAAACGGCTACCACAGCATTTTTTAGTGCCATGCAGTATTCTCTGGTATGCGCCTACTTGGTCAGGGGTTCATCCTTCAGCAAGATAATGACCCAAAACATAAGTCCAAGCTATGTCAGTACTACCTCATTGCATTAAACTGCATAATTTCTAAAAAAACTAGAAAATTTGGGACATTCTAAAACTTTTGACCAGTAGTGTATACTTCTGCATTTAAACCGGCTAACACCTTTTCCATCATTTCCTTGAATTTGTTTGCACTATTCAGGGGTGGACATTAACTTCAAAACCAACCGGCCAGGCGTGCCGGTAAGTCTGAATATTTACCGGCCTCGCCAAGAATCTACCGGCCCCGCTGGTCAGCTGCCAAAACGAGTCAAAATAACAACTGAACCGTTTTAAATGTAATAAACCTTTATTTTGTACACATTCACAAACATAATAACGTATTCAAGTTTGAATTTGTTTGTTCCCTCAACAAAACACGATTTTGTCGTCGCATACTTCCGGCATACAACGCAGTACATCACCAACTCCGCTTTGCTGTATTCGAGCCATTGGCTGTGTTCGAGATGAGCCAGTTCTGCGCAGATTAGACCAGCAGTGATTGGCGAGCAGCGCATGCCGGTTAGATTTATGTACGAATTGACGCCGACTTGCTCTGACGTCATGCATACGTAGGCAACGATAACCTCGTGAGATCAAGGCGGCCGCAGATTTTGGAGCAAGGCGCTGCAGTTGCTCTCCCTCAGCTGCAAAACCTAGAGGATGATGGGAAATGCCTGGCTCTCACCTGATCTAAGATCTGATTGGTTCACATTTTGATCCAAACATCCGGTGGTAGAACATGAAATGTTAGTTGGTCACATGTATTCTTTAAATCATGTTATGTTGATGATAACAACAATATAGGCCATAAGGAGAAATGTGTTTTGTGTTCTTTTGTCACGTTTCCTATGAGCACACTGAACAGCTGCTAACCTTTACTTATTATTACAGTCATGTCTTCATATAGAATATATGATATCCATAAGCACGTGAGGATGTGTTTCAGCTGCTAACAGGCACCAGAATTACAATTGAAAATTGAACAAGTGTGAATGCTAACGCGATATCTTCATCCATCATGCAGGGAAATCCAAGAGATTTAACTGGCAGAAACAACTGGTTCACACCATTCTCTCTCTCTCTCTCTCTCTCTCTCTCTCTCTCTCTCTCTCTCTCTCTCTCTCTCTCTCTCTCTCTCACACACACACACTCACACACACACGTAGAGGAAAACAGCTGAGGAAATGAAGGACACCAAGTAATTAAAAGAAAAACTACAGCTGAGCCGAGGCGCGCCTCGAATGGGGCGCGTCTGATCTGAACTGAGGAGCGGCGAGCAGCG
The DNA here is from genome assembly GCF_043380555.1 of Nothobranchius furzeri. Classification (NCBI taxonomy): domain Eukaryota; kingdom Metazoa; phylum Chordata; class Actinopteri; order Cyprinodontiformes; family Nothobranchiidae; genus Nothobranchius; species Nothobranchius furzeri. The sequence continues at coordinate 33,151,960 of NC_091745.1, forward strand.
GCCGAATTTCGTGAGCGATTCGCTTCTCGGCGCTTCCGCGGCCGGTGTGTCCCCGGCGTTAAACGCCGGCTTTCAGCCACTGCCCCTGCTGCTTCCGTCTGCTCTCTGTTTTCCAGGCGAGCCGCTACTCAACTCAAATACGGCCATTCTCCGCGCCTCCCGTCTTCTTTAAACCGCCAAGAATCGTTCCACCTACGCACACGCTTCTCTGCTTCATACCGTTTCGAACTGTCTCGCTTCTCCTCACCAGTTTTAAAGCGTTTTGCCGGAGATTTCATCAAGAAATCCCATCCCTGTGGTGGCGCCATCTTCCTGCGTGCTTGTGTGTTTCTAGCAGGGTTCCACTTCGTCTTTAATAGTTAACTTATAGTTCACGTGACAATAACTAGAATCGTGCAGTACGTGCACGAATCGTACAAGTGCAGTACGTGGCTAGAGGCGCGCAGGTTCACGCGCGCGAAACGAAAACGGCAGCTTTCTACAGGGCGGGGCCATGATGTAGGTGAAAGCCGGTGTGTAAATTACAAATAAAGCTTGGGCGCCACCCGGGCGGTAAGTCATCAAGTATTTACCGCCCAGCAAGAAAATTTAGCGCCACTGGCGCTCGGGCGCTTTACAGGTCCACCCCTGACTATTTACATACCCCTGTGGCAACCTTTTCCATTTAAAAGTGCCTAAGCTTGGTAGAAAGAAACAGGTTTTTTAATTGACTCTTCTCATGTAGTGGAATGCGCCAAAATCCATTTGCTAAATCAAGTTCTGTTTTAAATTGACCTTTTACGACCACATTTCTTTTCGCACTGGGACGTATCAGATTGCTGGCATCACAATGCACGTGAATGTTCAGCTGTTGGAGATCACCTATAGGTTCCATCAGGTTTTTGCACACCTTGTATTGGTGTTAGACACGGGGGCTCTTTTACTGATTCTAACATGCCTATTTTTTCCAACTCTAATATTGTTTGTGTGATCTCTTCTTGGCCCTTCTTTATGGGATATTGCTGTACTTTTTCCAGGAGGAGCCATTTAATGTCATAGGGTTCACCAATGTAAAGTCCTACATCATTTTTGAATTCAGTGAAGGATGCCTTTTCCAGGATTTTTTGTAATCGTTTTTTATCTCGGAGTTGGGTCTTCTGGATTTATTTTTCACACGCATTTTGCACACCATATAGTGTTCATGTAGCTCGCTTGGAAAACGTTCTTCTGCGCTTCCACACTCAGCACCTTTCTTCAAGTCCACCTCTTTTGTGGAAGTATACATGTATGTCCTGTGAACCTAAATTGGTAAGAGCAAGAAGGTTATCTGCAGATTGCAGTACGTGTTTGAGTGTGGGATCATGATAACATGATGATGATGATGATGATGATGATGATGATGAAGGAGTAACACACGTATGTATTTGGGTGCTTTAAAAGCTCGATATACTACCCTACATCTTGACCAATATGATGTGAATTTCCATATAAATATGGAAGTCCAGTCTGATTGGTCTTTGAATGTTTAACCAGAAGATTTAGAATTCTTTGTTTATTCAGGGATTGTCAGACACTTCTTATTAATTCAAGAAAAAATTCAAGTTTATAAAAAGTAAGAAATTAATCTTCTAAACTATTAAAAACATGACAACTAGGACATTTTATGTGATGAATGAATCTAAGTGGATGGAATGTGAGGTGTGATGATGTGTGAATGTGATTTTATCAGAACCTTCGTATCTGGAGAAACTGAGTTCTGAGTGGGAGTGAATTTGTTCTGCTATAAACTATAGTTATGGTTTCTAAAACCACATCAGACGCAATCTGTCGAGTCTACGTACCCTCAAAGACCCCCGTGGTAGATCCGGAATGTGTTGAGGTCCAGGGACCCCAGAGGTACCGAAGTCCGTAGAAGAAACCGCAGTGCCGACTAGACCGGTCTCGAGATGTCTCCAGGTCACGACAGTTGTTATTCATGTCTTAGGAATAACTCTTAAGGAGTTGAAGTTGGTTCAGCTTTATTTTGAAGGAACCGTTTGCAGTCGGCTGTAGCAAGCAACAGGGTTTTGACAGCTTGTCAAAAGATGCTCTGGGTTAAAGAGGTTTTTGTCCGGATGGCCGGTCTGAAGCTTTCTCAACAACTCACAAGAACTGACTCAGTGAATTGAGCTCTGTTTTAATGATCATCATATTTTGATTTCCTAACAAATCAGAATTTTACTTATAAAAAGGGGTTTACCAACCAACCTCAGAAAACATGCCTCGCGTCAGATACAGGAGTTCTGGTTGGTGGAACAAAAAGCAGTGTGTCAGGATATTAGCTTAACCTTGTCATCACGTGTCTAAAGCCCTTTTCAGACTGACATTCTGGAACATTTGCGGACAACTCAATCCGTTGTTTAACCGGAACTGTGTTTTCAGACACACCACTTTTGTACCGGAACTTGTCCTTTCGGCTGCGTTCACACAGCAGGGAAAAGTTCCAGATGTCTGACGGTGGCGGGGGGTGGGGGGAGAATCGGACTTATGTTAAGAAGAAGAAGAAGAAAATATTGTTTCTATAGCACCTCTCAAGATAAAAATCACGAGGCGCTTAAGCATAATTCTGCGCACACGAAGACACATGAGACCTGGATGATGAAGCTCAATGGTTAAAGGAATCACTGAAGCGGTGTGAAGCGCTCCGTCGCGCGTCTAGGCGGTACCGTAGGAGGCAAGCTGCCATGGTTCGCTGCATACTACAGGAGCGAGCTATCTAGGTGCGCACAGCGTCCCCCGGTCCCCTCCCCCTCCCCCTTGTCCGGAACTTTACCTCACCAGTCTGAAGCAGCCACCCTGTCCGTAACAAGTCCGGACATGTTACTAGGGGCTTCATCCGGATAAATTCCGGAGCACGTTATCCGGATGTTTGTATTCAGACACAAAGGTCTTACGGACAGAGTCCGGAACATTTCCGTTTTTCATGGCCTGTCTGAACGGGGCTTGAGTGTGTGAGCTGTCAGCAGATAGCAATTCACTTGTTAAGTCTAACATTACTGATCATAACATAATGCTATTCATTTCAACCACAGTAATTTAAGCACAAATTAATCAAAACATTATTCTTCAACCGTTAATGTGCATTCAACCATATTATTATTTAATGATTATTTAACTTATGAATTGCAAACGTTCTTTCATTAGAGTGTACAATCCTGCGGTCTTATCAAAGGAAGGCTTTGTTTGGGAACATAGGCTGACATCTTGTTCCCCCTGAAATGTCAACAAGCACTGCAGAATGTTCTGGGCTTTAGAAGACAGGATAGAAACTCCACTCAGATAGTGGAATTAGGTCTGTAGATGACCGGACATTGTGCAGATCAATATGTAGGTGAAAATTGACCATTTCTGGACGCTACATTGATAACAATGTTGTTGTATTTTATTTTATTTTGAACCGTCAGCTAATTTTACCTGTAACACCTCTTTAACTTCTCCCTGTAGTTTAACCCTTGAGCTGATATTCTCTCCATTATCGACAATAAACATTTCCCAATTAACCTTTCCTCTTATCCAGCTTCCATCAAACTGGGCCCGCTCCTTTATTGAATCTATTGGGTTTTGTTCTGTGGCCATTGAGCTGCCAAATGAGGACATTTCTTGTCCCATGCAGACTGCTTCTCACGCAATTGATTCCTCTGCTCTGGGCTTAATGAACTGTACTTGTCCTTCAGAACCTGTGGCCTAGGGTCCATCCCCTGAAGGCCCAGAAACCACAGGGAAGAACGAGTTAGGGAGGTTTTTGGATTTCTGTTTTCTAGGTGAAAAGGAGCCCCTGCATTCAGCTGGGTGTGTGTGTGTTTGTGTTTGCTACATCTCACTTTTGTTTAGCAGTAACTCTGTGGTTTAGAGGGATTTCCTGCCTGTGACTCTTCTCTGCTGCATCTTTCTGAAGGCTGCAGCTCGCTCCCAAATAAACATTTCTCTAGATTTTTCAGTTGAACTTAAGTCTGGCCATCTTGAAGCTAATGCAACTCCTCCTGTAATCTCAAGAAATGAGTTTTTCTTGGTCTAAAATTGATCCTCCAAAATGATCTAATTCTGCTGTCGCCATCCTATTTCATGGGACCTCAGCTCCTTCACTAATTGACTCCTCACATTATTCAACTCTCTTTCACCTGGAGCTGTCACTCTTGAAATCTGCCAGCACGGCTCCCTTCGCCAACCTTACATTTATTGTGAGGGCAACCATTTTGGAAAAGGCAGGGTCAGTCAACACTTCTGTGAGGCTCTTCATTTTCAGCTG